>NC_060166.1:7876964-7910590 GCF_021292245.1 Micropterus dolomieu
CTTTTCAAATATTTTGTTATTTTCCAGCACAGTGAGCAGCTGTTTGGACACAATTCTTTCTAGAATCTTTGCAATAAAAGGCAGTTTTGAAATTGGTCTAAAATTATGTGGGAGGGAGGGATCTAAACCAGGTTTCTTTAAAAGTGGGTTCACGCAAGCCGTTTTAAAATAATCAGGGACACAACCAGTAGATAGGGAGCTGTTGAAAACAGAGATCAAATGGGGCCCAACAGAATCTAGTACTTTCAGTAAAAATTTTGTAGGTATAACATCAAGTGGGCTGGAGGACACTCTCATTTGTGATACTGTTTTTAAAAGCTCAGACAAGTCGATGGGATAAAACTGGTTAAAACTCTCTTGTTGCTGGTGAGGAACCTCTGAGTAAGAGGCCGCAGGGGTTATAGAGGCTCTGATTGAAACCACCTTATTGGTAAAATAAGATTCACAGTCATCATTACTTCCAGCTGAGGCACAAGGAGGGGTTGGGTTTACCAGCTGATCCACAGTCTTAAACAGAAAGCTGGGATTGTGTTTATGTGTAGTAATGAGTTCAGAAAAATAGTGTGTTCTCGCATCCTTAACCATGTTATTGTAGTTAATTAATAAATCCTTCAGACTGAGGTAATGGACTTGGAGACTGGATTTTTTTCCATCTGCACTCTGCTTTCCTACATTCCCCTTTTAGACTGCGAATGCTGTCATTTATCCAGGGTTGCTTACTAGCTTTAGGCGTAGGCCTAACCTTTAGAGGAGCAATAATATTTAGTGACAACAAGCAGATATGATTGAAGTGATCGACCAAATTGTTGGTGTTCAGACAGGTGCTTTGGCTCTGAAAGAATGTCAAAACTTTGAAACACTTTGTTCATTAAAGATGCAAGAACACACGGAGCTTGGTGAGGCAGCATGAGTAACAGGTGAATCGCAGCTAAAAACAATACATCTGTGGTCAGATATGGTCATGTCCACTAATTCCACAGAGGAAACACTGACACCCAGGGTAAAAACCAAGTCCAGTGTATGAACATGGTTATGGGTTTGCCCTTTGACATGTTGTTTGAAGTTAAAAGAAGTGGCCAAAAAGTTAACATCTTCCTTTGTCAGCAGGTGAAAACAGGAAAACAGCAGTGCTTTTCATCCTTGCTCAGAGATGTCACAGCATTCCTTTCTTGGAAATTGAGGTTGGAAGGGGGGGGGCTTTGCATTAGAAAGGGCTGCAGATACCTTTAGTCTGAGCTGTTCCACTTCTGTTTCACTTCTGTTTCTGTTCATTTGTTTTTCCTAATGGCCGATTCTGTGGCTCTGATGAGGTCCACTATAGGTAGCTGCTGTGGTGTAATGGCAAAGTTTAATCCTTTGGCCAGAATGTCTTTCTCTGGTTGGGTGAGCGCCAAGGCAGGAGTGGATTTAAGTGCAGAAACTAGGGCTGTCACCAACTAAGGATTTACATAGTTGAATCAGAATTGTCAAGTCCTGCCTATAGTCGAATCATACGTGTTTTTGTGCATGGCGATTGCGAGCCAAAGCTAAACTGAGGCTTATTGTTCATCATTTTCTCTCTCTCTCTCTCGCCTGCCATTCATCGGTCTTGTGCACAGTTTTGCGTTCATGCCGTGCTGCATGCATATCGCGGTTCCTCACGGGTCTATTTCAAGTAGCCGGCTGCTTAAAAACAATATAATATTCTTTGTGTGGTTCATCAATGGTGATAAATTATCCGAAGGTCCCACGAGGTGCGGACAACTCGGCACAACACCAGTGAAGCTGGGGCTCCTTCTCTTCTGCAAGTGTTCCTCCTCTGCCACCACACACGCTACACCTACACATGCGCACTGATGACCCAGGGTTACAATTTTGGATTTATTCACGTTTATATACAGCATTAAATGTTGAAATGTATATTGTAATAGGCTGTATATTAACTTATTGTCAGAAAACTGGTAGTTCTATGTAAAACCAGACGTTGAGCACCCTCATATCGCCAAAATGGCATGATCCTTGTTTCGCTGCAAAGCTTCGACTGTGAGATTGACAGTGGAATCAGGCTCCGCCCATTGAAGCATCAAATCCTTCAACTATTCGGCCCTAGCAGAAACACTCCTTAAGGCAGGAATAAGTTAGTTGCAAGTCAAAAGGTTTTGCAGGTTAAGCAGAATCTATTACTGTTTACCAAATAGTTATCAGGACATCAATAGGAGGGAATTCACATGGCAGAGTATCCCCGCAAAACTAGATGTAGGCCTATCAGGTAAAGTTATGTTGCCTATAATTTTAACTTAAATAGGCTACAGCTGTGTAGCGCACAGAAGCCGTTGCCGTGGTTACTCTAGAGCACCTGCTGTGTACTTGTGGAGTGCTTGTCCCCCTTTCTGTTAGGGCTGAAAGATTTAGCTAAAGTTCAATATTCACTGCCAGTCTATCTTTGATAGAAGCAGCGTCAGTAGAATGCACAAATTCACCTCTTGATCACTCTCTATCATCATTATATACACCCTTGGGCCCACAACCAAATTCAAACCATGTAAAAACCACAGAAATATGTTATCTATATGCAATCCTTTACTCTGGCTAAATCCTTCCATTTTCACAATCAACCAATTTAATAATAATCTGGATCATGTAAATGCTCTGTATAGTACCTTTCCAACCACTCAAAGCACTTTTACACTACATCTGCATTCACCCACATTTATATACTGAGCCTAAGTGCTCAAACAGAAACTTTCATTCACACACATTCATACACTGGCGGAACAGCCTGGAGGAGCTGGAGATTGAACCGCCGACCTTCAGATTAACGGGCAACCCGCTCTACCACCTGAGCCACAGCTGAGCCCCAATAATCACCTATTTGATTATATTCTAATTATATGACCAGCACCTGTACATTTACATGACGCTTTTTTTTTTCCAAAGCGACTTAAAATTGTTATTCATGTCAGAGGTTGCATGCCTCTGGAGCAATTAGGGGTTAAGTGTCTTGCTCAGGGACACAACAGTGGATGGGTCACAGTGGGAATAATTTAGGAATAATCAGATTGTTTTGGCTGCCTGTGCTACTGCAAAACAAGTGGTTTGGTTGGCTACATGTCCATAATAAAAGATACAGGCCACAATAGTGGCTGGGCAGCAAGCTGATATTTTAAAGTGATCTTATCAACACCTTCATGGAGATTTAAAAAAAGAAATTAATTGTTTTATTATTATTACACTTTTACATGAGTAGGTTTGTAATTTTTTCCTCTTTTTATGGGAGTAATTGTACTTTTTCTTGAGTAAAGATTTTGAGTACTCTACCCACCACTGGCCAGTGGCACCAGTACTAGCACTGATATGGTGGACATGAGACAGCAGAGATGAGGGCAAGAGCAGAACAGAGTCAAAGCCAGCACAGTCCAAAGCACCAGTTTATGGTAAGATTGATGATGGTATGACTTATTTAGGCCTAGTTATCTACTCAAGGGCTCAGCTGAAGTGATTACTTTACTTTAGGAGAGCTAGAGAGGGGTTTCTAGTTTTGAAAATGTATTTGTATTTCTGGAGAGTGTGCTGACCAGGGACAAACTCCTGGGCCACTTTTTTAAAAACTTGTGTCTCTGCTTCGTGTCCATAAACAACTGAAAAGTAGTCAAAATTTTCACACAGAGATGAGCATCCTGCAGTATTTTAAGAAGAAGAGAACAGAGGTCACAGGAGAAGTAGTAGAACAAACTGAGGAGGACGAGCTTGTAAGTTGTATGGATAACTACTAGACGTAGTAAATTCTATAACTCACATAGTAAAAGACTTTGTTAGACCAAAAGCATGTCATCCGAGTTTGCATTGAAGACAGCTCTGTGTTCACAAATATTTGTTGCAGGGAGAGTGAGGAACAAGTGAGACACAGGGAATATCCCAGACAGCAAGTGTAACATTGGAATAACTAAATACATTTGTACTGTGGTTAGCTAAATTAACTAGCAGCTGTTCCATGGTTTTAATGGTATGTAGTCGGTTTTGTTCTAGTTATATTATACTCCGTCTCTCTGACCCTCTACCTCTCCGAGTTTTTCTCCATCTTCTGTCACCACAAAGACCCTCTTTCAGCCACACTAATAAGTACACTCTGTTTTCAAAAGCCATTAGAAATTAGCATTAAGTGCTTTGTTTAAAAAATAAAAAAAAAATGGGAGGGGCATGCCCCTGAACCCCCCTAGCATTTCAGCGTCCCCCCCAGGTTCAAAGTCATTCCTACGCCCCTGAGCACAACATCACTGCGCTGTAATAATGTTATGCTTTATTAAATGTCACATAATTAACAAAATAGATATATAATATCAGTCCAGTGACTGTTACCTGACAGCCAACCTGCCTCTCATTCTCCTGCGCTGGCAGTCACTCAGCCTGCTGAATGAACGAAAGACTGAGGAGGACCTATGTGAGCGGTGAACGAGTAGTTCATTCCTGCTCCACAGTAGGAGCTGTCACGTGAAAAATGAACGACTCAAACCTAGAGACCCACAGTTGCTATGAGTCGTGAACTAATTGGTTCTGTTTCCTGTGCTGCCTGCTTACTACAGCCCTGTAGCCGAGCTGTCACGTGACAAATGAACGACTCAGACAGACCCACAGTTGAGAGTCGTGAACTAATCAATTCTGTTTCCTGTGCTGACGGAGCCCGTGCAGCTCAGATGAGTGAACATAAGAGTCCAAGACTATTCACGCATGCGTGAAAATGAATGAATTACTCACTGAGACAACCCATTCCTCATACATAAGATTAGGTCTTATGAACCAAACGTTCATTGAATGACACAACACTAATGACAACAAAATGAATCTGTTACTGTTAAAAATGACTCAGATGCGCTGTATAATTAACCTACATCTTAATCACCGTCTTCACGAACATGAATCGTTCTTTCAAATCGCAATTTCGGTTTGAAAACGATTAATCGTTCAGCCCTACTTTCTGTTTACCTGAGAGAACCCTCGGGGCAAAGTGGCTACGTTGCGATTTTAAGAATGTTCCTAAGACCGACATCTTCTCCAATACTAATCAGCATGCAGCTATCCACTTCATTATTTGTTCGCTTGTCTTGCTTTTATTTATCTACTTCTCCCACACGCTGCATCCAACGTAGTCTGCCGAAGCCTCCCTCCACTAGGTAGGGAATGAAATTAGCACTAACCACCTGCCAAATGCGGGAAAATTTTGGCAGTGGTGGATCCACTTTGGCGGACTTGAAAAATGCACAACAAGAAAGACACAAAGTTAGCATATTGTGGGGATTGGCACACGTGCCTGCGTCACACACGCACACAGTCCAATTAGCTTAGTCCGTCCTGAGCCAGTCCGTCCTGAGTGGCAAGGGGAGGTAACTCCGGTGTTAAACTACAAGTACTAAGCTTGTCTATTAGACGCAAGAGGCGTCACTTGGTTTTAAATTTAGTTAGCCAGCAAAAGTATTTTTGTTGCCTTGCTAGGATCCAGAAGAGGAGGTTTTTGTTGAGATAAGGACTCATTCATTGGTGATTCAACTTTGGGCTTTGTATTGAGCACTGACTGTATAATACACTGTGGGGAACTTTGATTTTATATGATATTATTTAATGTCATGACTTTCAATTGAAATACCTGGTTGTTAAATAAGGTGGAGAGATAAAAGACATGAGTCCTTTCTGCATGCAGACATAAATATATATTAAACATTGAATGACAAATGAAATTATAAATGAGCTGAATGTTCTTTCTTAGCGCATACATTTTAAAAGTGGCAGATAAAAAAAATACTTGCCTGCCACAGTGGCAGATCCACAGAGATTTTAACTTCAGCCCGATAAAGTGCAGCTCACAGTCTCAAACAGAGCAAGGCTGGCTTCAGTTTTTCAGTGAGAGAAATATGTTAGCAACAGTTGTGCTTATATCCATGTACATAGCAAGAGTCACGTTTAATGAGCGCATTGTTTGGTGCAATACAGTTGGTAATACAATTTTTCTTAAGAACTTATTGTGTGTGCAGAGTTGTTACTGTTAGCACTATATTTTTCATATTTCATATTTAATGTGGTTGCCGGCGAAATGGATCAAGATGTTTCCCCTTTCTACCAGCAGGTGGCAGTAGGCCTATTTAAATGATACCTTGTGCACATGCACAAAAGTGATTGTCAGTCAAGGTTACCGCAAATGTGCCTATTCAAAATGATCCATCTAAATCTTTCAAATCAAGATAACAAAGATAACAAAATGGTTTTTAATCACTGGAGATAAGACTGTTAATAGGAATGCACTTAAGATATGAAAAACAGTACATAATTTCCAACTATGACAACAATCTACCGAAGTAGCAGCACAAAGGACACTAAGGCCAACAGTTGTAGGGTTAGCCGGTTGACACACATACAGTTGCTGACTTAGGTTTAGGCACACACCGCTGTGATGGTTAAGGTTAGCGTAAGGGGCTTTGGGGAGCAGTCAACGCCTTTTACACTAACATAGCTAGCTACTAAGTTGGCGCTTCTGGTCCAGACTCTCATACAGACGCGCCCAGGGTGCTCATACGGATGCTTTTCCATCAAATAACTACGCTTTTTCAGCCTTTCTGAAAAGGTTGGTATTTGACTCCCTGAGATAAGAACAAACAACAACACACAAGTAATCATGGACAGGCACATTTCTGGTAACCTTTTGCGCATGTGCAGAGGGGTCGGGCAGCCAGTACAGATTGGGCACTGATAAGCTCTTCAGAAACCAGCAGGTGACGTCACAGACACTACGTCCATTTTTATGTCTATGATTTAAATGAATGTCTGGTTGGTTTCTTTGTTAACGGTTCTAAATCCAGATTACTTTTTATACTGTCATGGTTTAGGCTGAATGTAGTGGCAGGTACCTGAGGTGTGGACCCAAATGCAGACCAAAAGGCGAAGAGGTTGCAGAAAACTAAAGTAATCCAACAAGCAAAAGAATCCAGACCACAGGGAGAGTAATCCAAAGAACAAGGGACGGAACAGGCAAGAACACTCAACATACGACATGAACAGAACTGAACTACGGGAAAAAATGCACAGGCAAACAAGCAGAGAGGGAGTGCACAGGTGAATGAGCAGCTAATTGGGCACAGCAGACACACAGTGAAACGAGACAGAGTGAAACAGCAAGGTGACCAGGCAGGAAACATAACAAATACATAACAGAATGAAGAGAAACCAAAATGACTACAAACACAAGCAGACACAGATCCATAACCAAAAGTACAAAAACAAAGGCAGAGGTAAGAAACTAATAATCAAGACAAAAATACACTAAACAGGAGCAAAGGATTTGTAGCCTAGTTATCATCTTCATCATTCACACTCAGCCCAGAGTTAAACCTGCATGCCCTTCTGTTCTAACCTGGTTCTAACACTGCTGCACTAAAATTAAGGAGGCCGCATGCCAAGGTAGTCTTTTTTTGCTTTTTAACTTTAACTTTTTATTGTTTGAAATGAAAAGATTTAAGCATGCTGTTGTACAAAATCAGCCAGAACATTTTAAATATTGCCTCACAGACCTGACCGACATCCTGAGAAGACATTCTTAGCGTTAACAGCCTCTTCTATTATGTTCTTTTATAATTTAATTATGTTTTGGATTTTCTACAGGCGTGCTGCTCTTGAGAATCCAGTAAAATGTTCTTACCTTATGGCTTCATTGTCAGTGTTCTGCAGCCATAGCTCATACATTTATGTTAATTCTTAATATTATGGCCTTTTTATTGCCATTGGAAATATGCCATACAGTGGTGCTTGAAGTTTCTGAACCTTGGAATTTTCTTCACAAATACAACTCACTCAAAGTAGATCAAAAAAACCAAGTTCAACAAATAAGACAAAAATATTGTCCTTGGTCATTTTTCTTTGAGGAAAATTATGCAAAACTGTATATCTGAGTGGCAAAAGCCTGTGAACCTTTGCTTTTAGGATCTGATGTGAAACCCCTGCGTAGCAATAACTCCAAAAACTGTTGAATAGTCCTGCTCATTTACTTGGAGGAATCTTAGCCCATTCCTCTTTACAGAACAGCTTCAATTCTTGGATGTTGGCGGATTTCCTGACATGAACTGCTCGCTTCCTCATCCTTCCACAACATTTTGATCATTTTAAGGTCAGGACTTTTACTTGCCTGTTCCAAAACATTCTCTTTATTCTTCTTTTACCCTTCTTTGAAATAACGACTTGTGTGACCTATGTTCTCTTATTCAGGTCACAGAAAGATGTACTGACATTTTCCTTTAGATTTTGCTGTTAAAATTCAGAATTCATTGTTCCATCAACAAACCTTGGGTTCCTCTGTGACCTCACGGACTATTACACATCTTGCTCTTGGGATGATCTTTGTTTATGGAGGGTAGCAGTGGTCTTCAATTTTCTCCATTTGTACACAGTTTGTCTGACTGTGGATTGGTGGAGTCCAAACACTTTAGAGATAGTTTTGTAACCTTTTCCAGTCTGTTGAGCATCAACAACTCTTTTTCTGAGATCCTAAAAGCTCAAGTTCACATACTAAGTATAATCTTTTTTTCTTCTCTACTCTGTGTGACAATCTGAGTATGTTTTAGGTCATATTTGTGCAGAAATATAGAAAATTCTAAAGGGTTAAAAAACTTTTCGAGCACATTTGTCTTATATGTTGAATACATGTTTCAGATGTGTGACATAATGGGAGTGTTATATATTATCCACACTAGAGTGTATAACTGCATTTCATTTTACAATTCAGTTTTAATATGATGATTCAGTTTACCTTTTACCTTTAAATTGAGAAGAAAGATGTGAAACATCTCAGAATTGTGAGAGTAGCTGTGCTCTCCATGTTTTAGTCTTATACAATTTCTCATACACTCAGCTCCTAAAACAGTGTTAACACAGTATATAGCAGAGTGGTAAATCATTTTTTGGCCTACATTAGGACATTTCTCATGTGAGTTTGTTGTCAGAGCTGCTAAGAAAGGCATGCACGTTTAACGCTGGGCTGAGGTTGAACTGAAGTGAACAAAAATAAATAGGCTACATCTGTATCAGTAATCTGGATTCAAAACATGTCGCCTAACAAAGACACAAACCAGGCCTTCATTTAAATACTGCCACGTGCTGCTAGAAAGGGGAAACTGTGGAAAACATATTAAATATGAATTTAATATTACAAATATAGCGCTAACAGTAACACTCTGCACACACAATATGTAAGGTTAAACTGTATTAACAACTGTATTGCACCAAACAATGTGCTCATTAAACGTTACTGTATTACTGTATCAATATATTTCTCTCGCTCCAGTTTATTTTTTCTTCTACCATTAACCTGGTATAAAGTTAGTGCTGCATTATGTTACAGAATGACCGTTCGACAAGTTTGGCTTTTATTTTAATATATTTACTATTACCTCCTGGTCACCTGACCCACCTGTTGGCTTTTCTTAATGTCTTTCTTCAAACGGAGAAATAAAAAACAGAATATCAAAGAAAACAAAATTGGTTATTTGTATTTGGTTTGGTTGTTTTTCATTCTTCAGAAACCAAAACTAAGAATATAGTTCAGTTTTTCTGTTTCTTCATTTTTGGTATGAAACAAAAAATGTGGTTCTCCAGTTTCTTCGTTTTGTGTTGCAAACCTAATGAAGTGGCCTGTGTGTGTGTGTGTGTGTGTGTGTGTGTGTGTGTGTGTGTGTCTGTGTCTGTGGATATATACACTATATTGTCAAACGTTTTGGGTCGCCTGCCTTTACATGCACATGAATGTTAATGACATCCCATTCTTAATCCGTAGGGTTTAATATGGAGTTGGCCCACCCTTTGCAGCTATAACAGCTTCAGCTCTTCTGGGAAGGCTACAAGGTTTAGGAGTGTGTTCATGCGAATGTTTGACCATTCTTCTAGAAGCGCATTTGTTGGACGAGAAGGCACAGATGAACTCAAAGCTGAACTCATAGATCTAAGACTTTCTCTATGTACACAAAAGACCTATTTAGTTAGTGAGCACTTCTCCTTTGCCGAGATAATCCATTCACCTCACAGGTGTGCCACACCAAGATGCTGAACAGGTGTGCCTAAAGCTGCTTGCACACTGCTCAGACAGCGCCCAAATAACACCAACATTCTACAGTTGGCAGTAGTTGGTTTCAGTCTTTAGAATGTTCAGAAAACCAACTGTCCACACTGGCCAGACAGCAACTGACCAGACAGACTTTGGTCACCTATTTTTTCTTATTTAAGTCAAGTGGTAAAGGCTGCAATCACTTTTTGGCAAGTGGAAAACTACTTGTTATTGGGTGCGTTGGCCGCATTGGCCCTGCATTGGTTATTGGTATTTCAACAGGTTGAAAAAACTGGGTGAGCTATAATCCGCCATAAGTAAAATATAACGCTAGTGAGGTGTGAATAGTAGTGAGGTGGAATCAGTTTTTTGGCAAGGGTAGAACTGAATTGGCTATATGGGCTGTATTGGCCATTTAAATGTATTACAACTGGTAAATAGGACTGATTGAGCAATACTTGTTGGCAAGTGCAATACTACAAACTACATATTTCAACTGGTAAAAAGGTGGATTGATTGGCACAGAGCAAGCAAAATTAATGTCATAAGGATAATTGCAAGAGAGACACTTCCTTTATTTTATTTATAGACTAACTCAGCCATGAATCATAGGCCTACCAAACACAAATGTCATCTGCAACAATAGGCAAATTTTATTGCTTATAATAACGTTTGTCAGGCCTGAAAACTGCAAACACTTCAACTGTGATTATTCCATTACATGAAACATTAATGTTTCACAAAGACATACCTTTGCTACCACAGACAAAGTAATGCTTATTTGCACGTTATGACTGTTTGAGATAAAAACAGCTATAGATGTACAGATACAGGGCGTTACAGCTTTAACATGTTGCGCGCGCTCCTGCAGAGGGCAATCCATTTTCGGCTGATGATTACTTTTCGGCCCGACACCTGTCACCTGTCCAGCGTGATTCTGAAAGGAGGGGCTGTTTCTTTCTTTCTTCATCAATATGTTTGATTTGAAATTTGGCTTTCTACGACACCACCCAATTCGACTAGACATGTCAAACTCTTAACACTTCATCCGACTGACGGCGCACACTGATCCAACAGTTGGTGTTGGTTGAAGTCGTCAGTGTTTGTCGTGGCAGTGTGCAAGCAACATTAGGCAAGTTTTGAGGGAGCGTGCAGTTGGCATGCTGACTGCAGGAATGTCAACCAGAGCTGTTGCCCGTGAATTGAGTGTTCATTTCTCTACCATAAGCCGTCTCCAATGGCATTTCAGAGAATTTGGCAGAACATCCAACCGGCCTCACAACTGCAGACACCATCTGAACCAAATAAGTTTATCTTGGTCTCATCAGACCACAGGACGTGGTTCCAGTAAACCATGTCCTTAGTCTGCTTGTCTTCAGCAAACTGTTCAGCAAACTGCAGGCTTTCTTGTGCATCATCTTTAGAAGAGGCTTCCTTCTTGGATGATAGCCATGCAGACCAATTTGATGCAGTGTGCGGCGTATGGTCTGAGCACTGACAGGCTAACCCCCACACCTTCAACCTCTGCAGCAATGCTGGCAACACTCATACATCTATTTCCCAAAGACAACCACTGGATATGACGCTGAGCATGTGCACTCAACTTCTTTGGTTGACAATGGTGAGGCCTGTTCTGAGTGGAACCTGTCCTGTTGAACCGCTGTATGGTCTTGGCCACCGTGCTGCAGTTCAGTTTCAGGGTCTTGGCAATCTTCCTATAGCCTAGGCCATCTTCATGTAGAGCAACCTTTCTTTTTTTCAGGTCCTCAGAGTTCTTTGCCGTGAGGTGCTTCCAGTGACCAGTATGAGGAAGTGTGAAAGCCAAATTTAACACACCTGCTCCCCATTCACACCTGAGACCTTGAAACACTAACGAGTCACATGACACCGGGGAGGGAAAATGACTAATTCGGCCCAATTTGGGCATTTTCACTTAGGGGTGTACTCACTTTTGTTATATTGTCTTGGGCATCCTGCCTGGTGTGGTAGACCGCAGCCTGTATTAATCTTGTACTGTGCCTGTTCTTGTGCCACCATGATTAGCGCTTCTGTGCTGTCCAAAGTCCAGCCTTTTCTTGCCACTGGTAGGATTTCTTGATATTAGCCACTTCTTCTATTTGTTGGTGGTATATGCTGTGCAGCGAAGGTCCATGAAGGTTGTTCCTCCTCATTGTCGTCACCCTCTGGTTTCTGCTGTCTTTAGTATCATTTAGCCCTAGGTAGCCTTAGGTATTTTTCTGTGGCGGACTTCCTTGCTGCTTTTTCATGGTTTCTGTTAGCCTGCCGGACCCAGAGGTATTTGTAGCTGTCCTGAACATCTGCAATGTGGCCTTCTGGTTGTTCAACCCCCTCAGTTCTGATCGTTTTCCCTCTTTTTGATATCATCCGATCACACTTGTCCAGTCCGAACGACATTCCAATGTCCTTGCTGTAGATCCTTGTGTAGATCCTGATACAAAATAAAGCTGATACAGCTTTATGTTGTCCGTGTATGGTTGTTCCACTTCGGAACCTGTGTCTGTAGCAAGTCTATGTGAAGATCTGGCTGGGGGGGTTCAGGCCTATGCAGAACAGCAGGCGGGATAGTGCATCGCCTTGGTGTATATCACTTGATGGTGACTTGTGCAATTGGCTTTGAGTTGGCTTCCAGACTTCCAGGTTGTTCTGCCTGTGTTTTGGGAGCTTGGGTAATAATTTTACCCACTCCCAAGGTGTAATCAATATGTTTGATTTGAAGGCACTTTACATAAAAGCATTGTTGAAACCTATAATTCATTACTCCAATCAATTATAGTCAATTATAGGCAGTTCAATCCCCGGCTCCTCCAGGCTGCATGTTGAAGTGTCCTTGGGCAAGATACTGAACCCCGAATTGCCCCTGGCGTCTGTTTCGCCAGTGTATGAATGTGTGTGAATGTTAGTTTCTGTTTGAGCACTTGAGCACAGGCTCAGTGTATAAAGTGTAAAAGCGATTTGAGTGGTTAGAAAGGCTATACAAGTACAGAGCATTTACAATCAAAAGCTGACATGCAAAAAAGCAACAAAAGCAAGATGTACCTTACAAAGGCCAAAATTCTTTAATTTTCCATAAATCTTTAATATATATTGAACAGGTCACTGTGACTCCAGCACCCTCTTTAGACTACACCCTCACTCCGCTCTCTGGTGACCAGTACACATCCTGTTTGTGTGGCAGTGAGCGCAAGACCCTCAGCTGGACCATGGCCCCCTCAGTCTTGGGTGAGGATCAAGCTTTTATCCACACTGGTGTCAAATGTTAAAGGGTTGCTGTCTTTCCTTTTCATCTCTATGAAATCAGTAAAATACACCTCAGTGATACTTTGACACACGACAGGATCTGAAATTGTTACTCAAGTTTCACTCTGTTTGTTGATCTTTTTAGGGGTTGTGAATGTGTCTGTGACTGCTGAGGCTGTGGCATCCCACACTTCATGTGACAATGAGATTGTGAGTGTTCCAGAGAGAGGACGTATCGACGTGGTCACACGATCTCTCATAGTAAAGGTTGGTACCTTAAAAACAAGATGACAAAGACAAGTTTATCCATGATAGCCATTATTTTTTGCATTTAATACAAGTTGGAAACTTTGGAAGTCATATTATTTCTTCTCAGGCTGAGGGAACTGAGATCACCAAGACCTACAACTTTCTGCTCTGCCCAAAAGGTCAGTATGGTTTACACCAGGCATAAAGGAGACATAGCATTTGGCTAAATGCTATGTGTTAGGAGTCGAGTAGATAACAAAAATGTGATAGAGACGTTCACAACTCCCAGGTAGAAATTAGTTTCATTGTAATTATGGCAATTTGTTTCAGTACAGAGTTTCTCTCTGAAAGGTGTTTGTTCTGTCTGTACACAGGGGAAGCTGTGACAGAGGAAATAGACATCCAACTCCCCGAGAACATGATTGATGGATCTGCCCGTGCTTCACTTTCAGTCCTGGGTAAGATAATACATTTGTTTTAATCAGTGGCGTTTTCTCCCAGAGGCCAAGGGAAGCCAGGCTTCCCCTGTATTTATCAGACTCTATTCTTAATGGTAATTTCAAGGTGATTTCAGTGTCACTGATTAGCTCAGTTGGTAAGGTGCTGTACTTATAGTCTTAAGATTGTGAGTTTGATCCTCATGGAAGACCAATTTGTTTTAAAAATCTCTATATTCCTCCATATTCCTATGAAGATGACTGATTCACATGCTCACAATTAAGCATATGCTGGAGTGTGTGCGTCCCGGCCATTGGTCCACATTCATCAACCTATGGACTTTTCATTCCCCCATCATTCCCAGGCAGAGAAAATTCATCCGCTTCTCATTCAGGGGAATCCATTTAAGTACACATTTCCTGACGGCTATTTCAGAACCTTTGAAAAAGCCACCGGGAAATGTGTGTTTGGATTCCCCTGAATCTCTTCATAACAGTTTTGTTAAAGAGGATGATAAAAAAAACACACAAAAGAAGAATAAGAAACTTTGCTAAGAGCAGGAGTCAAACCTGCAATTCTTGGGATGCAAGTCCTGTGCTCTACTAACTGAGCTAACTACTGACTCAATGAGCTTCCCCAAAATTATCATAAAGAAACGCACCTGCCGACCCCTGTATTAAGCTATGGTTCGTTATCTCGAGATCATGAGATAATTATCCCGTTATCATGGGAAAACTGTGATTAGTCAGGATGATGCCAAGGGAAGCCAGCCCCTGTCTGGCTTCACGCCAATCAAATCACAGCATGCAATCAACGTCATTCAGATGAAATAACGGGAGCTGTTAGCAACTTTAGCTGGTGCAGTTATGGAGGATGGAGATTTTGAGTTTTGAGTTATAAATAGTTTTACTAAACTACCACTACAGCAGCAGCTTAAGATCTGATGGAAGACCAATGCCAAAACTGGAGCTGCAACTGCAGAGGAAAAAGGAGTTTCGGACGTTCAATGTGGTAAACTATATCCGTACAGAGTGGCTAGCTGGTAGCGCCAAACTTCGACTGACTCTGTTGTTGTGGAATAACTAAAAGCCAGTACGAAATTCTATAACTTGGTAATTGACCACTTCGCCACCATGACAGACAGGAGAATGGCCTTCCTTTTCGAATTGGATGAGTGAAATGTTACCTCCTTCTCTCTCTGAACTTAACTGAACTGCAGCTATGTGTGCAATTTCTGATATGGTTATATTGTTTGTTTCGCTTTGCTTGCCTGGATTTAGCTACGAATGAATAGTCAGTTGAAGAAACCTTATTGTACTGCGGTCGTGTACGCATAGATAATGAGCACCACAGACAGCACCTCCCACAGGGCACTGGGCCAGGTTAGGCTACATGAATAATTGTTTTTGCTCTGTTGGTCTGGTACTCTGTTGTTAGTCTTGAGTGATGTTGTGTTATGAACATTTGGTCAAGTTTGTAGGCCTACTTGATACATGCACCACTGCCATTATGCACATGTCTTCATTGAGCTTGTGAATGCTTCTTTTATTCTTAACCAAATCCTATTTGTTCTGTGCACTATAAGCAGCGGGCTATGTATGCTATTTGGGGTGAGAGAGAGTGAGTGAGAGAGGGGGAGAGAGAGAGAGAGAGAGAGAGAGAGAGAGAGAGAGAGAGAGCATACCTGTCAGTAAATGCAACTTTCAGCGTGTGTATTGATAACAGATTATACCCTGCACTGTAATAGCACAATACATTAGATAATTGCCCTCCAAAAAGGACAGCCCCTCTCACTTGGCTTCCCCAAAAATGTACCCCACCCCACGCCACTGGTTTTAATTGACTGTTTTAAACATTTTGGCAAGTTAACAGGCTTTTCTCCATTAAAGCATCGTAAGGGCATCAATAAAAAAAATGGATTTCTGTGGCTGGATTGTCCTTTTAAAGGTCACTTTTCACTTTGATGCCTTTGTTGTCAAACCATTGACAACAAACAGCTGAGCTCTCATGTCATACAAAGCAAATCTAAAGATCCCCTCCGTGTTTGAAGATGTAAAAAATATTATACTTACGTGGCTTTCCAACAATAAAAGTGGTTAAAATCTTACATGTAATTAGATTATAGAATTAGATCTACCCTTATTGAAAAATTGAGAATCAATACATAAGTTATTATTTTTTAATTTAAATGTTTAACTGCTGGACACAAGATGTCTTCTACTTAACTGAAAATTTTATATTCTGAGGTTTATATTCTCATGCATCAGTTGCTGGAGTTACTGATCTAGGGATTATCTGATCTTGCTCTCTGAAACGGAAAACTCAGAGTTTCCCTCATCTCAGGCTTAACATACTCAGAATTTTCATAATCCTTCTTTCTGAAACGGGGCCCTGGTGGACTGGTGTGACACAAACAATCTAATCCTGAATGTCAACAAAACAAAAGAGATTGTTGTTGAGTTCAGGAAAAATCAGCCAAGTCACACTCCCCTCCTCATCAACAATGCCGCAATGAAGCGGGTTAGCAACATCAAATTCCTGGGGGTGCAGATCACAGTCACGTTGACCTGGTCCTTCCACACCTCTGCTCTTGTGAAGAGAGCACAGCAGTGCTGCACTTTCTACGTCGGATGAGAAGAGCAAACCTCCCCCCTCCCATCCTCACCACTTTCTACAGAGGGACAATAGAGAGCCTACTGACCAGCTGCATCTCTATCTGGTTTGGGGGCTGCAACACCTCAGACTTGAAATGTGTAGAGAGAGTGGTGAGGACAGCGAGACAGAGAGAATCATTGGGACAGCACTTACTTCCATTTATCCATTTTGTTCCATTCATTTTCCAATGCAGTTTAAACATGAACTTGTAAGTTTTGATAAATAAGAGTCAAATGTATAAAACTACGGAAAACATTTTTTTTATAAACTATAGAGGTCTACTAATGAACATTAAATAATGTATGTATTGTGGGGGCCAGTGAAACAAACTATAAAAAATACCAATATAGTAAAAAATAATAATAATACCATATATCATCTCTTATGTCATTGCTATCATAATAATGATAAACAGGGCTCTCCTACATAGGCATATAATTGGTGTGAATGCTGTAAGCACTCACAACATATGTTCTTCTAACGTTTCGGAATTATTTATTTTTCTTATTCCGCTCATTTTTATGTAGTCTACCTAGTTCCACAGTTTTCAACGTAGAAACATCATTTGAAGCTTAAAATATTCATCTCAATTAGGAATCGATTGCTATCATTCAGAATTTTGATAACCTTCATACTTTTAGAGATATTCAAGGTTTTCCAGGCATTTTTCCCCATTCAAGTGGATGGACGGAATGTTCACAATGTCCCCATTTTCACACTTTTTAAAGATTTTTCAACTGCTAACTACTCTTTCATACTTTCAGCTAGAAACTCCAATCCAAATTGAAAAGTTTACACATCTTTCCTTCTTCCTTCGTGTTTTTCAACTTTCAAATCCTATTCAAACTCTTCAAGCTATTCAACTTTCTTTGAAACTTTGTTATAATGAAAGTCACTGATCTTCAACCTCTTCCCACTCATTCATACATTCACATAGAAACCCCATTCCACCTTTAAAACGTTCACAAACCTTTGGACTATTTCCAGTTAATTCAACTTTTTCACATCTTTCATACTTTTTACACAATTTCAAGTAAAGTTTCATGTTGTTTTCAGCTCGTTTTCTGAGTTTATAATGAGAGCAGATGGAGCGGAATGTTGGGAGTTAGAGAGAGGGGACCAACCAAGACAGTGGGAAGTCACTTCAAAATCTTCTTAAATATTTGTCTTCAACTTGTTGCATCTCCCACAATTTTCACTCTACATATGTAATTTTTTCACAAATTGTAGGAAAACTTGTTCTGTCGCTCATGTCCAACTTTGAAAGCAAACAGACTTTCACGGCTGGTATAGTCGGCTTGAGAGTGAGAGGAGTCCCACTCAACTGCCACATAGACTCCCATACTGAAAAAGTGCTGCAGTTTCAGGAAAGAGGCAGAAAGATGGACATTTCTATACTGCTGCTGTGAAGCCATTTTTGACAGTAGACACACAAATCTCGGACATCAACTTCATGAGGATCTTGTCTCTCTAACAATATGTTTACTTTGGCACTGAGAGTTACCGTCTGTTCGGTAGGAGCAGGAGAAGCAGAGCTGTGCTTCAGGGTAAAACTCAATGAGATCAGCTGTCTAAGCCTTTCAGTTCAATTCAGTTCAGTTCAATTCAAATTAGCTTTATTGGCATGAATGTAACAACAATTCCAAAGCATCATACAAACTACATAAGAACAATCAACCCCATACATTTCATTAAACAAGTAATTAAAGTGTAAAGTATTTAAATCGTGTGTGTGTGTGCTAGAAAAAATTTAATATATTAAAAATTCAAATAAATAAATAAAACAGTAAGCGTGTGTGTGTGTATGTTAAAAAATAAAAATATATAAAAAATTTAAATAAAATAAATAAATGAAACAGTAACGTGTGTGTGTGTGTATTAATTAATTAATTAAAAAATAATAATAATGATAAATTTAAAAAGGAAATCAGTATCAAATGTAAAAGCAAGACAATTACTAAAATCAAATGAAACCTTGAAAACATCAAATGATAAAAATAATAATAATTTGAAAATTATTTATCAGTCTGAGGTTCCACTGGTTGTCCTCACTTCATGGCATGAGGAGACATGAAAGCTTTCTAAGTTAGACAGCTTTTAAGTTGGAGCAGCCAGATCAATCTGGATCTCAATGCTTGGAAGAGAGTGGAGATGGGCGGGTAGTTCAGGAAGAGGCCAGCCGCACCCATCACCATCAATCTGTGCAACTCCACACTCAACACTGTGGAGTCATTCCGCTCAACCAGGATCTCTAGTGGGAGTTCGACACCTCCATACTAATTACACCATTTGAGCCTTTTCCAAGACATTTCTAAAGATTTCAGGTCATGTCTTCACAACACTTGGGAGTTTCTCACATTTCTTCATCTTCTTCATGGCTTTCAGCTAAAAACTACATTCAAACCTAAAAATATTTTACATTTATCAGTGAAGTTTGAAGTTTATTCAACTTATTCATATTCTGTAGAACATTTCCCTTGTTTCCAAGATTTCATAGTCCTTCAGCTACTTTCTGCACATTAAAGCCAGCAATGCAGTGTAGCTTTTGCTTTTCAACAGTCCTTAAAACCTTCCACGTCTTTCAAACATTTGTACTATTCAAATTTGTTCAAGATAGCAATTCAGTTTAGCGTCAGCTTTTCAACAAAACTTTCCACATCTTTCATACATTTGTACTATTCAACTGGGGGGAGCCGGTGCTGAGGGAAATGACCCTGGAGGTGTTTTTGCCAACCCGCACAGACTGGACTCTGTCTGTGAGGAAATCCAGCAGCCAGTTACACAGGGGGGTGTTGAGTCCAAGGGGGGCCAGTTTGCTCACCAGGTGCTGGGGGATGATTGTGTTGAGCTGAATCCAGAATCAGTATCCGCACGTAGGTATTGTTCTGCTCCAGGTGTTCCAGGCTCAGGTGGAGTGTGTTCATGACGGCGTCTCCTCCACACTCTGCATCCTCACTGTATTTGCAGTCTGTTTTCTAAATGCATGCGTTGTTAAACTGATTGCAGGGTCTTAGTGAGTCAGTGTTCTTGTGCAGGTGACATTCTGGGCCGAGCCCTGAAGAACCTGGATGGGCTGCTAAAGATGCCGTATGGATGTGGAGAGCAGAACATGGCGCTCCTGGCCCCCAACATTTACATCCTCCAGTACCTGGAAAACACACAGCAGCTGACCGCAGCCATCAAGGAGAAGGCTACAAACTTCCTGACCAGTGGTGAGTCTCTGCTAACTTTATATTACAGAATAAAAGGAACATTTAAGATCTTCAAATATGCTACATCTACCATCTGTAACAGTCTGTGACTGTGAATTTTGAACAAAGTTCACAGTCCCAAAAAATAAACAAGTTCATGTTTTTGTCTTTTGTGAAATGCTGTTAGTTTGATTTGGGTGGAGGAACTTGGCGGCTGTTCGCTTGTCTTACACTTGAATGCACTCTTTTAGCACGTTTATGCACAACACTGCGCCCCTGAGCTTGGTTACATGTTTTTCCTTTTTCTATCCCCTCATTCAAACTTACATAGACATTAAGAACAAATTTACTTCCGATAATAAACTGTGTTTCTCAAATATAAATTAATAAATAGATTTTCTTTGTCTTTCCATTTCAACTGACATACCCATCATAAACAAATTTACCTCCGATAATAAACTTGTCAAAAATCCTTTTAAATCTGAGTGTGTCCTTAATGCCCTAATAAACGTGTTTCTCTTGTTTTACAGGCTACCAGAGACAGCTGAACTACAAACATGGCGACGGTGCTTACAGCACATTTGGATCAGGACCGGGGAACACTTGGTGAGAACATCACTGATTAATCATCCATGAAGAATAATTGTATGTAGTGTGCACCAGTAACAAACTGATGCATTTTAATTTGCAAATAGAAACATACCTATCAAACAAATACACAACATATTACTACTACATCATGCTTCAGAAAGAAAGAAAGTTTGTTTGTTAGCTCTATGCTGAGTACTGCAAACATTTTCATGTTATCGAAAATGTGATTTCTTCACAGTAGGACCACCAGTGTGCAATGTGAACACACACAAGCATATGCATACGTATTTCTAATTAATGTATTAATTAGGTTAGCTAATGACCTGATGCATTAAGTATATGTTGTGAAACATTACACAGATCAAGTGCTTCCTCTTCACTTCATTGTATCAGTTATTGTTTGACCTTGTGTTAATATCCTCAGGCTGACTGCTTTTGTGCTGAGATCTTTTGCCAAAGCACAGTCTTTCATCTACATTGACCCAAAAATGCTTGCTGAGTCTAAGTCTTGGCTGGATGGTAAACAACGAGAAAATGGCTGTTTCCAGCAGCTGGGAAAACTCTTCAACAACAGAATGAAGGTCAGTCTCTGTAGAGATTGTATGAAAATGGCTGATAACTGAAAGTGAAGAAGGTTAGACATTAATTTTCACTGCACTATCAGCACCCCTTTTATTCATCCCTCAGTCATAACTAATGCCAGCCTGGGACCCATCAAGGTTATTATGGTTAACGAAGACGAGCAAAATAACGTAACGACTGTCAATCTCACAGTCGAAACTTCGCAACGACAAAAGGATCACGCCATTTTGGCGATATGGGGGCTCAATGTCTGATTTTACATAGAACTACCAGTTAATATACAGCCTATTACAATATACATTTCAACGTTTAATGCAGTAAATAAACATGTAAAAAGAATACAACTTTTAATAAATGTTTTTAAAGTGTGTAAATAAATCCAAAATTGTAACCCTAACCCTGGGTCGGTGACCGGTGAACGGCAGGCGAGAGAGAGAGAGAGACAGAGAGAGAGAGAGAGAGAGCAAAAATGGTCAACAATAAGCCAACAATAAGTTTAGCTTCGGCTCGCAATCCCCATGCACAAATACACACATGATTCGACTATCAGTCGACTATAGGCAGGACTTAACGATTCTGATTCGACTATGTAAATGCGTAGTCGGGGACAGCCCTAAAGCCCACATTTCGAGTGGATATGAAGCCGGTGGAACTGACGTTGCGGGGAAGTTGGTCTGACCGGACCTTTGGGCCAGACCGCAGTTGAGTTCAGGGGTGTGCGCTGTGCTTAACCGATAGGCACCAGTTGGTGAAATGCGGGTGTGTTATGCTTTTGTCCTCCGTGTGAAGAGCTGGCATGCTGCCAGGGCGGCGTCTGGCCGCAGTGTAGCAGGCGGCGACCGCTGTTACGAAGAGAGCTGCATGTAACGTTAGGGGGAGGCTAACTTAGTCAGGGAGAACCAGGTAGGGATCGGCTGCGTAGTTGGTGGGATTTGAACATGTTTTCTATTATCCTTTATACATACATGTGTACAAAATAATATGAGTGCAACAATTGTATGGAGTTTAGGTTGCAGGTAGTGAGTCAATTCAATTCAAATGAGCTTTATTGGCATGAATGTAACAATAACATTGCCAAAGCATCATATGACAGAGTCACTGTCTTGGTGGTTTTCTTTTCCTTGTTTTCTTCTGTTCTGTTCTGATGGTCTGGCTTAGAGCTCGTCCAGTGTGTGTGATGAGCTTGTCTCTAGTACATTGACTGTGAGCTCCCCTTGCTCTGGGCTGACGTGCCTGCTGGTCATTATTGCATGTCAGCTAGTGTGTGTTTTATGGGCTCATTGAAATCTCTGCCAGCCTGTCTCTTTGTGCTTCACGTTGTATCGATTTTTTGATTAATAAAGTTTTAGATTTTAAGATAACTGCTTTCCAGTCATACTTGCCTTCAGGGTGCTAGGGACCTGTTGTTTGTGGCTCCAAGGGGGCCTCCACTATCTTCCAATTTCTTAGCTGTCACATCAATTGTATTTCACCTCCATTTATTGTATTTCACCTGTTTAACCATGAATGATAGAGCTAGAGACTGATGTAATGAATTTCTTGGGACCGCTGGGTAGTATGATTAGTGTAGTTTAGCTCTTAGGGTTTTCTGTATGTAGGTCTGAAATTATACTGTAGATTGCGTGTGCTTCATTTATTTGTAGTATTTATTTAGACAAAGTGTTAGTACTTCAAATATTTATATATATTTGCTTAGTGTTTGTACAAGCTACAGATAGCTTAAAAAAATGGTGTCCCATTTCACAAATCCGCATTATTTCTAATGACTGTACTTGTATTTTAAGGTTTTGTGAAAATAACTAAACTGGACTGAACTAAACTGAACTGAGCTTGGCATCATGCAGCCACAAGACTAAAACTAACACTAAAACTAATAAAAACTAAAACTAACCATTTTCAAAAAATTAACTAAACTAACAAACCCACGTTAAAAACTAATTCTTAAATGATGGTAACGTCTGCATGATGCTTCCTCTCTACAGGGTGGTGTGTCTGATGAAGTGACTCTCAGTGCTTACATCACTGCTGCCTACTTGGAGATGAATGTGCCCCTAAATGTGAGTAGACTCCTTGAAGTACAAAAATCTTATGCCGTATTAACTGTAAACTGGAAAGGATATCCTTTACAAGACACACACCAACACACATACACAGACAATAAGGAAGAAGAGGTTTTTATACATTTAACTGGCTTTTGTAAATAAATGTACATGTACTTTATATCACAGTATTTTTCCAACCATTACTATCTAAGTAGGAGGTTCAAAAGGTACATTTACTATCATCATTGGGGGCATTGGTCAGAATGCATAGAAGTAAGCCAGAAAACTTGGAATATCCTCTGAACAACGTTTTATTTCGTCCAATTTAAAGGTTGCATTTGTCAACATAATCAGGGAAAAAAGACACACGTAAGTTAGAAACAAACACGTAAGAAACCATACATAAGTTTAGAAACTAAACTCACATGTCCATCTCAAGGAAATAAGGAAAGAAACATCTAAGCTAAGTTTTTCATAAACATGGACATACACACTAAAAACTCCTGGGTTATTTCTTCAACTCATTTTCTGGGTGTCATAACCCGGCTCAAAGGCCATGACAAATGCGGAGAGGACACGGAGGATTGCCAAAAGTAAACATATTTATTGTAAGAACTTATACAACTAAACTAATAATCAACGATGTAGACTGTGTTAGTCAGTGAAATCAGTGGTGTAGATGTGGATGAGTGACAAGTATGGAGCTTGGGTGTTGAGGAGTGGTAACAAACATAGTGTAGAAAAACAAAGGAGTGCTGCTGCTGCTGCTGGCAGGAGTTGGACCAGATCAGAGAGAGCGCGAGAGCAAAAGGGCCGGAGTATTTTTCCTCCCACAGCGTCTGGCCCAGGTGCTCCCAATCTGGTTTACGGGCACTGATACCTTCAGGAGAACAGTAAACTCCCCAACACCACACAGTTAAACATCCAACTAGGCAGGGCTGTCACACTGGGTTAGTAGTGTTGGGTTAAAATTATGGTTTATTTTTTCAGAGAGTAACCATTTTCTGGTTATGTAATATTTTGACCCAATTCCTGGGTTGTTTGGGTTTCTGGGGTATTTTTCAGAGTAACCCATGTTCTGGATTATAGGGTTGGCTTTCTCTCTCTCAAATTCAAATTTGCTTTATTGGCATGAATGTATAGCAACCACCCTGCAATTTTCTCACAACAGTTGTTTGAAATAACCGTCGCTTCGCACTCGATCTGTTTTGGCCTGTGCTTCTTCGGTGCAACTTTGTCGTGTTGATGTAACATAAACTTTTCTGTGTCAATGTCCCTGTTGCTATTTTAGCACCATTACTGAAAAAATTACCATGGCTTAGTTGCTACGTTGAGACTAGCGTTAGCCATGGTAATTCTGTGGTTGCCATGTACGTGTAACTAGTTTAGTCACACATCACATGACACAACCAATGTTTGAAGACTTTAAGCCTTAAGTTCAATCCAGTTATTTTTTATATACAGTTTAATTTAATGCAAAAAAAGTAAACGTGCTTAAAGTGTGTAATGTGTGTGTTTTCCAGCCACTCATCTGTTTCAATGGTTTCTGTCATTTAGTTCATCTGCATCACCTGTGTTTAGTTAATTACCATCATCATCATCATCTGTTCCACCTGTGTTCTGTTAATCAATGTTCATCTGTGTTAGTATTTTGTTCCTTCAGTTCAGTCAGTCTTTAGCCATTCTACTTTGTATTCTTGTTTAGTGTGTGTACATCCTGCCTGTTTTTTTGGAGTTACTTTATTAGTCAAATGTTTGAATTGGAACTACGGACTGCTCTTCTTCTTCTGCCTGCACCACACCGTGACAGATATAATGTAAAACAAAGTCTTATTTTCTGAAATAAGACATACTGGCATAGTAACCCAAGTTAGGTTATTTTTGACCCTACTCCTCGGTTAAAAAGGGACCAACTAATTTCTGGGTTATTTTAACCCAGATGTTGGGGTTGTTCTTTTGACCCAGAAGTTGGGTTATATTAACTACAATGTTGGGTTTTTTTAACCCAGAAGTTGGGTCACAAAGAATAACCCAATTAATTTCTGGCTTACTTCAACCCAGAAATTAGTTGGTCCCTTTTTAACCTAGGAGTTGGGTCAAAAATAACCCATAATGGGTTTTTAGCGTGTAGGATATTAAACGAACAGGCAAACTCAATGAGGAGGAATGAAAGGTGAAAGCGGGAGCCAATCAGTGTTGAGAAGAGACGAAAGGAAGTGAGGTAGGTGGAAGGAAGTGAATAAAAATAGAGATAAATTGGGGATCTTTACTACAATTAGAACCTATGCATTCCTGGTAAAATGCTCCATCAAGTTACTGCCAGCTTCACATAAAAAGCATTTAACTGGGAAACACAAATTGACTTTTAGTTTAAAGCAGTCACAGGAAATGCAATGTTTGTGAGTGAGATTAGCGCTATCGTTTATCAAAAATGCGTCTACAAAACAGGACAACGGTCATTTTCAACAGTTTTTTGACAGCGGACCAGTTTGAGAAATTTCAGAGATATAACAGTCAGAAGCAGACACAGTGAGCTGTTAGACAAAGAGCTACAGGCGACAGGCTGCACACCTCCACCTCTACCTGCCAGGTAACTGACTCCTTTCGCTGTCTGCAGACATCTCTTGTGCAGAACAAAGTCAGATTGTGACTGCTCACATAATTATGGAAAAAGACCAATTATTGCTTGATGATCGTTTCTTTAGCTGCCCCACACTTCTGTGACCTGTACAATAGCGTAAGTTAGTAGCAACGGGCCCCGGTGGAGGCTGTTATGATGGGCCCTTCGGCACACACACACACACTCTGTGTTCATGTCTAGAAGGGAACCCTATTACTGGCAAATTTTTTTTGCCTTGTTTCCTCATTGTGCAGAGTTTAATAACTGATAAGATTATATGCAGTTAATACCTAACCTACTTAAAACAAATTAGCTTCTTGCATATTTGCATAGTCGACTTGAACATAAATTATTATCATCAGCATAATTTCACTGTGCAGACTCAAATACAAATCACAGATTATTATTAGCTATCATTTACACTGGGGGCGCTGGGGCCATGTCCCCACCACATCTTGAAATGGCTGATTTTGTCCCACTTACTTTTTGAGAGCATTTGTTAAAAATGTTTGAAAGATAGCTTGCACCAAGAAATGTTAACTAACAAGTGAAAATGCTTTGGTAGGTTTATTTGCACAGCAACAAAACATGTAATGCATTTTAAATATAGAAGAAACAAATGTGCGTTGGCCATAAAAAGTAACTTAACCTAAAAAAAAACAAGAACCTGATTGCTGCGTTATATTTTATTTATGAACTGTCACCTGCCAGCTGAATTTTGTGTTTTTGGTTCCCTTTATATAAATATGCTCCATCAAGTTACTGCCAGCTTCACATAAAAAGCATTTAACTGGGAAACACAAATTGACTTTTAGTTTAAAGCAGTCACAGGAAATGCAATGTTTGTGAGTGAGATTAGCGCTATCGTTTATCAAAAATGCGTCTACAAAACAGGACAACGGTCATTTTCAACAGTTTTCTGACAGCGGACCAGTTTGAGAAATTGCAGAGATATAACAGTCAGAAGCAGACACAGTGAGCTGTTAGACAAAGAGCTACAGGCGACAGGCTGCACACCTCCACCTCTACCTGCCAGGTAACTGACTCCTTTCGCTGTCTGCAGACATCTCTTGTGCAGAACAAAGTCAGATTGTGACTGCTCACATAATTATGGAAAAAGACCAATTATTGCTTGATGATCGTTTCTTTAGCTGCCCCACACTTCTGTGACCTGTACAATAGCGTAAGTTAGTAGCAACGGGCCCAAGTGGAGGCTGTTATGATGGGCCCTTCGGCTCCACAGTTCCTAAGCACACGCTTATATTTTATTTATGAACTGTCACCTGCCAGCTGAATTTTGTGTTTTTGGTTCCCTTTATATAAATAAAAACACTTCGACTGTAGATTGGAGCAAAAATGTCAGGAAATTAAGTTTTTAAAGCTCAATTTTCTGGGGGAGGACCACCTGACCCTCCACTCATGTATTTCTCCATTTCAAAATAGTGTTAAAAATCCCACCTCATGACCCAAGAGTATTATCACCCTCCTTATCTAAGTGACGCCCTCCTTATCTAAGTGACGCCCTCCTTATCTAAGTGACGCCCTTGAATGTGGGAAGAACGATTCATTAGTGACTACCCTAATCAGCACCACAGTTTAATGTGCATAGATGTAAGCTCAAATATTTGTTGACATTTTTCAAAAGATACGTGAGAGACAGGGACCAAGAGAGGAAGGGGGCCCACAGAGACTGGTTCTGTATATGGCCCATAAATTTGTGCAGGAGGTAAAGAGCGGAACACGGCTAAGGAGGTGCAAAGGGAAGGCCCCAAGTCTCAGACTTTGAAAATCCCTGTACTCTCTCCATACTCCCCGGCTGTAGGTTATGTAGCAAAATTGTAAAAATACACTGCGGCATTAATTTATATTTTGATATCTATAGCATAGCACCACAGATCCTGTGAAGTGTATTTGTTAAATATTTTTACTCTTTGTGATTAGGCCGTCGTCTAATTAAAATCCCCAAAGACCAAGGATACGCTCACTGATTTTAGAAGGAAATCTTCCAAACCACCATCTCAGACCTTCATTAAAGTAATTGCCATTGAATCTGCAGAACATTATAAATATCTTGGAACAGTCAGTTTCTATGATTGCATGGCATGGTAACCTGAACATTAGGGACAATTTTTTTTAATGAAAATTCTAAAGAATATACTGTAGGTCACTTGATAGGCACATGGTCTTGGTATTATAACGCCGTTAGCAGTAAAAATAAGAGTGTTTTCCATCAGGGCAGTAAAATGTGAAGTCTGAGCTTCCATGCTGTACCGGTTTATTGCCAATAACATTTCTGGCCACCTAGCAAAGCCAAAACACAGCGCTGGAGAAGAACTAGGCCACATTCTACCAGGGCAGAAATAGCTGTCTGATCTGAGCTTCCTTGCTGTAGGCTACCGCTTTACTGCCAATAATATGATCAGCTGATTGTCTCATGAACGTAAGCGTAAGCGGACCGGTCGCTCCTCGATCTCCTGACCCCGTACGCTCCACTGCCACACTCGCTCTCCCTCTCCGGTACGGGTTGTGTCGCTAAGCGCTATGAACGGTTTGTGATCGTTCCCTCTGGCTGGATGAATATTGTGCATGATCCATGCACTACTGCAGCTGGGGGCTCTCTGCAGCGCCATGCAAATTTCTAAATTCTTACCTTTCACAGAGAAAAGAAAGGTCAGGTCAAAAACGCAGCCGTTGTGTCAAGCATAATTGTAACCCTGGTTCCCCAAGAAGGGGAACGAGACACTGCGTAGGTTTCGACACTATGGGAACGCCTCTAGGCGTAGCAGGTCTGAACGTGAATGAAATTACACCAATCCTATTGGTTTGTTGCTAGAACGGTAAGGTGTGACGTAATAACCGGAGGAGTATAAAGCACACCTGTACACACTCAACATTAGCTTAAACTATGAAGCAGGCGCTTCAGGCGGGGAGAGAGGTGCAGCGGGCCGACGCAGTGTCTCGTTCCCCTTCTCGGGGAACCAGGGTTACATACGTAACCCGAGACGTTCCCCTTCGAAGGAACTCGAACTGCGTCGGTTACAACACTATGGGAACGAGATACCCACTAAACCGTGCCGAAAACCCCACCTGCCCCAGTGTGCAATAAAGTGGCACGACTAAGAGGAGAGCGCACGAGTGCCAGGTGCCGAAGGAAGGTCAAGACTGTAAACCGAATGAATGTGTGCGGAGTGGCCCAGCCAGCCGCTACACAAACATCCTGCAAAGAGGCCCCTGAAAGGAGGGCTCGAGAGGCCGCCATGCATCTGTTAGAATGAGCCCTCACAGCCACAGGTGAAGGCAAACCGCGCTCCTGATAGGCCAGGGAAATAGTCTGAACAATCCAGTTGCTAATAGTATGTTTGGGTGCAGGGAGCCCAGCCCTGGGGGACCCAAAATACACTAGCAGCTAGTCAGCCTTCCTCCAACGGGAGGACCTCAGAGTGTAAATACTCTGACAGTGTAAGTGCTCTGACAGGGCAGAGCAGATGAAGTCTCCTGCCCTCCGCCGTCACATGAGGTGGAGGATGAAATGCCTGCAGCACTGTGGACCCTGACACACAAGAAGGCACTTTAGGGATGTATCCTGGACGAGGGTGCAGGATAGCCCTAATATTCCCCGGGGCAAACTCCAGGCTTTGCGGGGAAACCGAAAGTGCTTGGAGATCCCCCACCCTCCTCAGAGAGGTGATAGTAAGGAGAAAGGCCATCTTGAGGGTCAAGTGCTTAGCCTCAGCTGACTCCAGGGGTTCGAAGGGGGCCTCAGCCAACGCCCCAAGAACCACCGCCAGATCCCGAGTGGGAACCTTGGACCGAGTCGCAGGTCTCATCCTCCGGGCACCACGGAAGATCCGTGTGGACGGGGCCCTGGAGCTGAGGAGGGTCTCGACTGCTCCGGCTGTTAGACCCGCCTCTAGGTACTGTGCCCCCTCAGGGGCCAGACACACAGTCGCCATATGGCGGGGCAAGGGTGAAGAACCCGGCCCTGCGCCTGGGACAGCAGGTCTCTCCTCAGAGGGAGACACAAGGAACCACACCCGGGTTGGACAGAACAGGGCTACGAGCAGTAGGCCGACATTTTCCTGGTGGACCCGCTCCAGAACCCCCGGGAGCCGAGCGACTGGGGGAAAAGCGTACAGACGTAGCCTCGGCCATGAATTTACCATGGTGTCCAGACCCAACGGGGATGGAGGAACGAGAGAAAACCATAGCGGGCAGTGCGTAGTCTCTTGAGACGCAAACAGATCCACGTCTATGGGGCCGAACTCTTCGCACAAGAGCTCCACCACTTCGGGGTGAAGTCTCCATTCCCCAGGCCTCAGCCCCTGCCTCGACAGCAGGTCTGCTCCCTGATTCTGCGTCCCCGGGAGATACATCGCCCTGAGCGATAGTAACCTCTGCTGGGACCACAGGAGGATCTGACGGGCCAGTCTGTACTGAGGGCGCGAGTGCAGACCGCCCTGCTGATTCAGATAGGCCACCACCGCTGTGTTGTCGGAACGAACCAGGACGTAATGGCCTTGGAGATCAGCCTGGAACACCGCCAACATCTTGAGACAGTTGATATGCCACTCGGACTGATGCACCTTCCAGGATCCCCTTGCAAAGCAGCCGCCCATGACCGCGCCCCAGCCCATGAGGGAGGCGTCTGTCGAAATGACCAGCCGGCAACAAGACCCTCCCAGCACGGGCCCCTGGGACAGGAACCAATTTTCCGGTTTTCCAGTTTTCAGCGTCTCCGGATCCAAGCCGCGAGCGGGAGAAGCCGAGAAACGGGCTCCCGAACGAGGAAAGGAAGCATCGGAGCCAGCGGATAAAGGTCGGGAAAAAGTCCCAGCCGTCTCGAAATCCTCCGACAGATCACGCTGTGAACCTCATGAGTGAAGCCACCAGGCCGCCTCAGCGGCCGCAGGGCCCACACCACGGGGAGAACACATCCGGCCATCCTCGGAAAAGAGAGCCATGCTGTACCTCAGTACCCACATGGAAAGGGCTTCGCAACAGGTGCAGGCAGCCCCCTCGAGAGCTGCCGGGCGTGCTCCATCCCCAAACATGAGACACACATCTCATGAGAATCTCCATCCGTGATGTACCGAGGGCAAGAAAAAAACACACCTTCTGTACATCTGGTTGCCGGACATGCTGGTAGACTTCTTCTTCAGGTAAGACACACTGCTTGTAGGACTGGAGCTTTCTTCAAACAACATACAGAGCGCCTGCTGAATAGAAAAAAGCTAATGATGAGTGTGTACAGGTGTGCTTTATACTCCTCTGGTTATTCCGTCACACCTTACCGTTCTAGCAACAAGCCAATAGGATTGGAGTGATTTTATTCACGTTCAGACCTGCTACGTCTAGAGGCGTTCCCATAGTGTCGTAACCGACGCAGTTCGAGTTCCCTTCTCGGGGAACTGGTTATTAGTAATGTTGCTTGTGGTTCTCCCCCTTCAGAAACAGTTTCACATGATGAACACAAAAGAAAAAACAAATGTAAACATTTGCACATTTCTTATTGTGCTGTACGGTACAACACACCAAACAACTAATTATTCTGCCCCAGCATCCTGTCTTTGGTCTGGGACAGGCCAGAGATTCTTGTTCTCCACCTCCTTCACCACCTCCTCCTCCTCCCTACTCCTGCTCCACCTCCTAATCTTCCACCTATCCCATCTCCTCCTCTGACTACTACTGTTCCTCTTCCTTCACCTCTTACTCCTCTCTATACTCCTCTTCCTCCTCATGTCCTACACCTTTCTCTTCAGATTTCTCTGTATCCAACTGACTCTGGTCCTTTTATCTTTCCATTGAAGCTTCTGATTGGTGTTTTATCAATTTTGACTCCTTGTGTTTCCACCTGGGTAGCTGTGTGCTAATTTAGCTCACCCTGTGCTGATCGAGTGAACAATATTTAATGTTAGTGTTTTCTCAATGACCACATGGTGAAAAGTAATGTAACTAGTTGTGTTTTGTCCATTTTTCCATTAAAAACCGCTGTGCCATGTTACAGGGCTCTACGTCTGACTCACATGTTTAAATGATCAAAGACAAGGCTTGCGCTGCTCGTTTCCTCTTTTCTCATTTATTTAAAACAAAACAAACAAAAAAGCTGTCAAACATGAGGTCAAAGACTGTGTCGGTCCTCTCTTCTTAGTGTCTGCCCGTAGGTTCAGACCCAAAAGACCTAATCTAAGTTAATGAGTAAGGTTAATCAGAACAGCTAAATTAATAAACAATTAATAAATCCAAAAGACTATTCTAAAAAATAAATCATCTATATTATAAAATAATTTAACAAAAAATTGTAACTTGTGTAACTTATTACTTTCAACAGTTAGTAATCTAGTAAAGTAAGGCATTACTTAAAAAAAAAAAAAAGTAACTAGTAATGTGTAATCCATTACCTTTTTTGAGTAACTGGTCCCGACCAGTACACAGACTAAACAAGGGGCTACTTTTCTTCTGAAAGTTGCGCTGTCGTTTAGTATTGCCTCCAAGTTCTTTGTCTAACATTTCCCTGAATTTAAGAATTTGTTTAAAGTCTAATTAATGTCTATCTCATAAAATAGAGTAAACTTGCTTGTTAAGCTCAATAAAATCAGTTGAGTCCTGAGATCATTTATTATAATGTGTTCTTTGAATCTGTTATAGGATCATGTGGTGAAGAAGAGCCTGTCTTGTCTCAGAGAGTCCATCAGTGACCTCAGCAACACCTACACTACAGCTCTGCTGGCGTACGTCTTCACCCTGGCAGGAGAAACGGAGACCCGTGCTCACCTTCTGAAGCACCTGGACACTGTTGCATCAAACCAAGGTGAGTCATCCTCCTAAAGGAAATCCTTCTGGCTTCATTCCTGTGAATGTGGCTCACCCTGTACCTGTTTGTCTGTTTGTGGATGGCTGTTTTTAGGAGGTTTCCTCCACTGGTCTCAGACAGCGACAGAAACGTCAGCCTCTCTGTCTGTGGAGATCAGCTCCTATGTGCTGCTGGCCAGACTCAGCGGCTCTCCCGCTGCTGAAGACCTGGGCGCCGCCACCAGCATCGTCAGATGGTTGACGGGCCAGCAGAACTATTATGGAGGCTTCTCCTCTACACAGGTACAGCCCAGACAGCTGGACAGTAAATGTACAGTATTCTCTTCTGGCCTGTTCATCCTACAAAGAAGGAGCAGTTAATTGAAGTCTGTGGCTTAGCTGTGACCTAATACTGAACTGGCTGTCTTGTAAAAACCATGTATCTCTAAAATGCCAACTTTTCGTTAGCTAAGTAAAACAGTATTGTCATCTTTGCAACAATTTATTTTCCAGCATATAATGGGCTTTTAAATGATTTATTCAGCTGATGAAGTAAGATCATTTTCTCAACCTATAAATGAATACTAAATCCTTGAGTTTATTAAAGATAATCCATGGTTTCACCACGCAATGAAATTACACAATATCTCAACAATATGTCTGTTTCCAACATAAGGACTTCAGCATTGTTCTAGCCCATTAATTGCAAATCACACACTGAGCATACTGGCCTGTTTTAAAATGTTACTGTTCTTCCCTTAGAGACAGCCAGTATTTGTTTCTCTGTGGAAATTGACATTGAGAGGTCTTCACTTTATAAATGTTAATTCCTACATGTAAAATTCCTTAATGTATAAACCAAAGTCACCGTTTCCATTTGTATCCAAGCCAATAAAGTAACTGTTGTGTTGTGTGTTGTAGGACACAGTGGTGGCTCTCCAGGCTCTGGCTCTCTACGCCACTGCAGTGTTCAGTCCAGAGGGTTCCAGCACAGTGACAGTCCAGTCTCCCAGTGGCCAGCTGACATTTGATGTGAATCAGAACAACAAACTGCTCTACCAGGAGAAGCTGCTGCAGGAAGTGACAGGAAAGTACAGCCTGGAGGTGAAGGGCTCTGCATGTGCTTCAGTGCAGGTCAGTGATCACTGTCACTGCAG
>NC_060166.1:7910690-7917798 GCF_021292245.1 Micropterus dolomieu
GGAAATGAATAGTGTTCAATAAACGACCCAGCTGAATGTGGTCTCCTCACAGCTCAAAGGTGCCCTGCTGGTGGATCGTGTTGAAGAAAAGGAAGATCACGTTCTGGTGTACATAACGGAGGTGAGAGGGATTCACAGTGAGGAACAATAGATGATAGGGGTGGGAATCACCGGAGGCCCCACGATACGATATTATCACGATATTTATGTTGCGATTTTAAATATATTGATATATATTGCAATTTATTACCTTTTTCCAACTTCCAATCAGGTCCCTAAAGTCAAACTTTGTCAACATCTGTTTATCTAAAAAGATACAATACTCTGTTTGTTCATATCACTTTTTCAGTCCTCCATATGGTCCTGTTAAGTTTTCTAGTGGACTAAAAAAGCAATAGATTTTATTATTCTAGTACCAAAAAGTTAAAACTCCCATCTGCAATTTATATACTAAAATATCGATACTTGGCGTCCGTGTATCGATACAGTATTGCCATGGCAAATATCACGATACTATGCTGTATCGATTTTTTTCCCCCCACCCCTAATAGATGATGCTCTCCAGATTTGTGACTGACGTGTCGTCTGTTTTTATTCCAACAGTTAACGAAGGACATACCTATCAACCACAGCTTAGACCTCCTACAGGAGCTCACAGTGCAGAACCTGAAGCCAGCCGTGGTCAAGATCTATGACTACTACCAGCCAAGTAAGTCAGATACTCAGTCCTCTCTAACGCTCATTTACAGAGACCACACTGACAAACTCTGCTCCTTAGCAGAGCTGCACAACACCACCACAGTCATTGGAATAGTAATTGTTAGTACTGCATGTTTAAAATGTGTTGAACATATGAACATATTTCATTCATTTTTTTTGTTTTATAAATTTGTCTTCTACTTCTTGTTTTTCCTCTCAGGTGACCAGGCTGAGACAGAATATATCTACACTTGTGCTGCAGGTAGCCGTCTGGAATAATATACACAAGCCATGTTTCTTACAGTTATTTAATGACCAAAAAAATTAAAACATTTGGACCCCAACCACAAAAAGCTATGTCTTAAATATCTTAGGAATAATAAATTAGTAATGTGCCAATTTTGTAACCTTAAACCAAATTCATCAAACTAACAGCTGCTGAGATTTTAAGTCTTCACGTTGAATTATACATTTTTAAAATGTATTCTTTTGCAGCTTGAAGAGTGAAGTGTGGTCAGTCCTCAGGTCGTCACTGATTCCAGTATAATATTGAAAGACATGCTTTTTATTAAAGAGATTTCTATGTGCCTTGTGTAACTTTAGTCTGTTTGTATAGACGTACACAAACATTTACATGTATTTACTTGTTAATATTCTGCCACTATACCTTACAGCAACTACTGTTGTGGCTTTTCTCATTTCATAGATTGTACCCCCTCAACTTTCTCTCCTCGTATCTTTGTCCCTCTCCTGAAATGGGAGCGAAAGAGTCGAGGAGGGAAGAGTCGAGACAACAAATGTTTAACAAAATGAGCTGTCCTTGCCTCGGCGCTGTCATTTTAAAGCAATGTCAGTTAAATATGACATATTGCACAGCTGCATCATCTGTGCTTTGTGTTGTTAAAACCTGCCGCTATGATCTGTCTCAGATGAACAAACCACTTGTGGTACCAATACACAAAGGCTACAGATAATATTACAATTCACATATTCACAATCCAGAAACATGTCTGTCAATATTATGACATGCCGAAACATCTTGGTTCAGGGGCGGACTAGCCAATCAACCGGGCCAAATCCCAGTGGCCTGCGGGCTAATTTGATGATTAGTGCTTGCTTTATGTATTTCTACTATGATTAATTAGGCTATGTAGTTAAATTGTTTATTTTTTTGTCTGTTTTAACTGGGTTTATTGTTGATATACGATCGGGAGTCTGTACAGGGTATTTTATTTTGAAAATTGACCGGATTCGCCATTTCCCAAGCTTTGTCTGAGGAGAGGCCCGCTGTCTCAGACTTTGAAAACCCCTGCCATAGACTGTATATAAAAAGGTTAGTATATAAAAAGGTTAGTCCACAAAAAGTAACGGTTTGGTGTTTGTGTGAACAAGGTGGGGTTGAGTCAAATTCCCGGCCTGATTTCTTGTGTCAGTCCGCCCCTGTCTCAGTTTCAATAAAAATTATCGCATATGTTGAAAACAGACACAGGTTACAGTAACTTTTTTGGCAGTGCTCATTTTGCCTGTAATACAGGAGATCAGCCCTCAGTTTGATGAGGGTGACCGGTTTATCATCAGTCCCTGTAAGAAATGACACAAAAAAATTAATCTCAAATAGCCTGCAGTCAAAATTAAAACTTTCATCACAGGACTATACTTTTGGAAGGACTAGCCTACACAATGGGCGCTATTGTTACTATAGGCTATGACAACACAGCAGGTTAGCGCTGAATGCAGAGGACGCTCTGGTTGATATTACAGCCTGATAATTTGACATTGGAACATTAATTAAAATTAGATCTTGACCGATCCTGTCTGCATGAAGTACTTGTAGTACTGCTCCGTATTTGTATAGCACCTTTCTAGTCTTTTCTACCACTCAAAGCACTCTTACCAGTCACACACATTCATACACTGAGCCTAAGTGCTCAAACGGAAACTAGCATTTACACTCATTCATACACTAGCGGGGTTCAGTATCTTGCCCAAGGACACTTCGACACGCAACCAGGGGGAACCAGGGATCGAACCGCCGACCTTCCGATTAACGGAAATACGTCCAAAAAAGTCATTCATTTAAGTGAGGTTCAGATAACATAACTCACATTTTGCTGATGAAAAGATGACCAATGAACAATTACTATGAGTACAAATCAAAGAAATATAATGCTTCTCTTGTCATTACCATACCTCGGTATGTTTCTATTTGATATATGCAAGCAATATTACATATGTGGAAAACGTTTATTGTTAGCAGCAGTTGTTGAACATACTCGCGGAAGAGGACAAACACTTAATAGTATTTTATAGAAGCTGTGGTATTTGAAAGTCACAGAATTGTTTTCACAGCGTGACAAGGTGGTGGACTGTTACCTCACAGCCAGAAGGTTGTTGGTTTTGTGGAATTTTTCATGCTCTTACTATGCATTAATTATGTGTTTAATTTGCTTAATGTGAGACTTAAACATGTCATGATCAAGGATAACTCCAAGTTCCCCTTCGAGGGAACTCGAACTGCATCGGTGACGACAATATGGGAACGCCTCTGGGCGTGGCAGGGCTGAAATCATGAATGAAACTACTCCAAACCTATTTGCGTTGCTAGAACGGTAGCGTGTGATGGCGTAACTAGAGGCGTATATAAGCACGCTGGCACACCAGACACATTAGCTTTTTTCTATTCAGCAGGCACTCTGACATTCCCTGTGTGTTTCCTGTCTGGGGATGCCGCATGCCCAGGCAGCTCTCGAGGGGGCTGCTTGCGTCCATTGCGAGGCCCTGCCCCTGAGGGTGCATTCTCCCCGTGGCTCGGGCCCGGCGGTCGCTGAGGCGGTGCGGCTCCCTTGTGGCAGCTAAGGCAGCAGGCGCTGTTATCCCGCCTGGTCAACATTCGGGACGCGCTAGCCCCCAGCGAGCACGTCCATTGCCCACCCGTCGTCTGCACGTGTCGGGTCCATTTTGTCCTCGGTGACCAGAGTGAAGCTAGGCCGCACCATCACTGTGAAACACTTTCAGAGGGTGTTGGGTCTCATGGTGGCAGCGTCCAGCATAATCCTGTCTCGCCTGCTGCACATGAGAGCCCTGCAGTGGTCGTTAAAATCCATGGGATTCTCCACGAGGGGAAATCTGTTCCGTCTGATACGGGTTACGAGCAGGTGCCTTCGTTCCTTGTCAGTATGGAGGAAGCCTTGGTTGTCGAGACAGGGGCTGAGGCCCGGGGAATGGAGACTCCACCCCCAGGTGGTGGAGTTATTATGCGAAAGGTAAGATGGCCTTTCTCCTCACTATCACCTCTCTAAGGAGGGTTTTTCCTCAATGCCTGGAGTTTGCCCAGGGGAGGGTCAGAGCCATCCTGCACCCCTGTCCGGGCTATGTCCCTAAGGTTCCGTCCAGGTTGGCAGGGCATCCCCCACCTCATGTGACTGCGGAGGACGGGAGACGTCATCTGCTCTGCCCGGTCAGATTTACTCTGAGGTCCTCCCCATGAAGGAAAGCAGACCAGTTGCTGGTGTGTTTCGGGTCTCCCAAGGCTGGGCTCCCCGCTTCTAAACACACGATCAGCAACTGGATTGTTCAGACTATTTCCCTGGCCAGGTGCGCGGGTTACCTTCACCTATGGCCGTAAGGGCGCACTCTACTCGAGGCATGGCGGCCTCTAGGGCCCTCCTTGTAGGGGCTTCGCTCCAGGATTTGTGTGAGGCAGCTGGCTGGGCCACTCCTCACACTTTCATCTGGTTTTACAGTCTGGACCTTCCTTCTGCAACCGTGCGCTCTTCTCTTAGTTGTGCCTAAGGTTACTGCACGCTGGGGGGGCAGGCTGTTACGTGTGGTGTGGGGACAGAGAGGACCCAAATGCAACGTTCGGAGGGAAGGAGGTTTATTGAGGGGAAAAAGGGGTAGAGGGAGAGGTGGATGCCGGGGAAACACAGGCACGGGGAACCGAGGAGACTGGGACCAGGGAGCCGGGGAACACTGGGGCCGAGGAAGCGAGGAGGCGAGGGAGAACAGGGAGGACGCCGTGGGGGAAGTCCGAGGAGGAGAGGACCAGTGGATGAGCCCAGCCGACTGAACGGAGGACGAGGGTGAGTGAACCTGGGAGGGAAACAGACAGACATGGTTAGGGATAACGGAGACAAAGCACAGGGAAAATGTGAGGAAACAAGAAACATGAAAGCCTGAACACAGAGGTGGCACCGGGTATGGAGCAACGACGATCAAGCAAGAGTGGTGTGGAGAAAAGGGGATGAAACACAGGCAGGGACGAGGTTGACTACTGGCAGGTGTGGCAGGCTGACGAGGTGGCTGATGAGGTGCAGGTGCGGGTCGTTGGCTAGGCTCAGGAGCAGAGGGAGAGAGAGCACACACAGGGGAGAAAACACAGGGAGGCAGGCAGGGAACAGAAAACCAAGGAAAAAGCAGAATAACTGATAAAAATGACCGTCAGCCGGGCTGCCACCACAACACAGGCGGAGGCTTCGGTGTGGAATAGTGGGTATTCTCGTTCCCATAGTGTCGTCACCAACGCAGTTCGAGTTCCCTCGAAGGGGAACATCTCGGGTTACGTATGTAACCCTTGTTCCCAGAGAAGGGGAACGAGACACTGCGTCGGTCCTTCACACCTCGCCCCGCCTGGAGTGCCTTGCTTCATAGCAAAGATCTAACGTGTCCGGTGTGCCGGCGTGCTTATATACGCTTCCAGTTACGCCATCACACGCTACCGTTCTAGCAACGGCAATAGGATTGGAGTAGTTTCATTCATGATTTCAGTCCCGCGACGCCCAGAGGCGTTCCCATAGTGTAGTCACCGACGCTGTGTCTCGTTCCCCTTCTCGGGGAACGAGGGTTACATACAGTACGTAACCCGAAACGATTCCTCACAGTGGTTCTGGATGCCATCCAGGAAAACTATATCTTTAGATAATGCGTCACGGAGGTGCTTGGGCCCCAGAACAATAACTTCAGTTTTATCTGAGTTTAACATTAGAAAATTACAGGTCTTCCAGGTTTTAACATCCAAGGCACATTTGAAGTTTAGCTAACTGATGAGTTTGATCTGGCTTGATTGATAGATATAACTGAATATCATCTGCATAACAATAGAAGTTTATGGAGTGTTTCCTGATAATATTGCCTAAAGGAAGCGTATATAAAGTGAACAGGATTGGTCCTCAGAAGTTTTTGTTCATCTCCATGCAGATACAATATACATAAAAATACAGGAGTCTACCCAGGAGTATACCCAGTCGACATAAATATTCTAAATTAATCTGCTATCAATCTGGACACCGAGATACTAATATTATTGAACTTGTGTAATTGGCTGGTTATGTATAATCACCGGACTATGATCACCAACTGCTTTGTGACAATAAAACATATAAAAGTAATTTACAGTTTTTATTAATCGCATTAGTTGCCTACTATTATCTACTATTAAGTATGTGGTAAAATTTCACAACTCTTAATGCAAAACTCAAAGCAGATCATCAAAAGGGCTGTATTTTCTAACATGTAATCAATGAGTACAACACACAAAATTACATAGTAACTTCAAAGAAATACCTTTCATACCATTTCATCATGTGGTGAACTGTGGCCTTACTGTGGCACAGGCTGGCAGATTAGTCTCAGGTCAGCTGATAAAGTCTCATGCCAAATGCCATGCGCTTTGTTCAGATAATGCAGGAGGAGGGCAGAAATAATTGGGGAGAAGACCATTCTCCAGTCTCCATCTAACCATTTCCCCCCTGTTTTAGGTGCCCACATTTCGTGTCGAAGCTAACTAGGCGCATGCGCACGCAGCGACTGGCAGTGTATGAGTGTTCGGCGTCCACGTGTATGTTTGACAACGTTCTTTCCTTTGTTTAAATGTCTTAAAGTTTTGTTTTGTTTTCTATTGAAGTAATGCTCTTAAAGTTTTAAACTTAGTCGAAAATGGATGCTTTTTATCTTTTTGCTCTATGGCTTGTGATGTACTGGATGGCCGCCGGTAAAATGTACGGGGCTTTATGCCAAATTAGGACAACATATACGAGAGAGGCATTGCTGCAGCTCAAGAACATGAACAGTAACCCAGCTCGGGAAAACTTTATGCTGGATGTCCCAAATATTATCCGAAGGGATTACCAGGAAGCATGGGGCACAGTTAAGAAAAGGAAAAGGGGTAAACGAGGCGGCGTAAAAACTCGCCTGAAGAAACAGCGCTTCAACCGGGCTCCTTTGCCTTCGATGATTATGGGAAATGTACAATCACTAAGGAACAAAGTGGATGAGCTTCAAGGAAATGTCCGCTACCAAAAGAATTTCATGAACTGCTGTATTATGGCATTTACTGAAACATGGTTCACAGAGCGTGACCGGGACGTTGATTTGTGTATGGATGGATTCGGAGCTCCCTTTCGTTTGGATC
>NC_060166.1:7917898-7918534 GCF_021292245.1 Micropterus dolomieu
ATCAAAAACCTAATTATGTCCATAAATACACAATACAAGTTTGATCATGTATGTAGTGGTTTTATTTTAAAATAAAATTGAATTTGTGAGGAATAAATGATGATGGCTCTCACATATTTAATTCACTTCACACCTTATGACTTTATCATATAAACATTCAAACCAGCAGTGTTATTTGTGCTCGCGCTAGTGACCCATAACTATTCCATACTGCACCTTTCAATTGTAAATCCAATGTGTGATATCCAACTTTACTGCTGCTTCAAGCCGTCAGAGATTTGGAAGTTAAACTCCTTGCTCCATTGTCTTGTGGAAATTAAAAAATGGCTAAGTGAAAACTCCCTGCAGCTAAATGCAGACAAAACAGAAACATTAATCATTGCCCCTGAGGATGCAATTCCAGGAATTAAACAATACTTGGGTGATTTAGGCCAGTCTGCTAAGCAAAGTCTTAGAAATTTGGGAGTTGTCCTGGACAAAGACATGTCGTTAGTGCAGCACTGCAAGCAGCTGACGAGAAACTGCTTCTTTCAATTAAGGAAAATCTCAAAACTTAGAAATATAGTTTCAAGAAATGATTTGGAGCTAATCATTCACGCCTTTGTGTCGTCGCGGTTAGACTATTGTAATAGTTTA
>NC_060166.1:7918634-7919035 GCF_021292245.1 Micropterus dolomieu
ATTGTGTGTATTTTATGATATTAATGTTTTTGTTGTGAAGCACTTTGTGGCCCTATACCTGTGAAAGGTGCTATAGAAATAAACTTTTACTTACTTACTTACTTACTAAAAGAAATAAAATAAGCCAAATTAGTGCCAATTCTTAAATAAATAAATAAATAAAATATTTCATCAGGCCTGAGTGTGGTCACGGACACTCATGGTCAGCTGTGAACCTGCAAGGCTAAAGCCAGGATAATGTTAGGTGGCAGGATGCAGGATCGCCTTTCCCACGATATTAGACGTGAATTTAGCTACTGAGTTTTTCTCAGACTCACCGGGCACATCTTCACCCCCTGAACATATGGACTGTGTAAATTAAAAATGTCTTGAAATAAAGCCAAGGACAGCTCTCCCATAAT
>NC_060166.1:7919135-7943852 GCF_021292245.1 Micropterus dolomieu
CCCCCCCGAAGCCTTACCCTAACAATCACAGGGTGTGTGCGCCTAAACCGAAGTTAATGATGCATGATGACCGGATAACCCTACAGTTGCACACATGCTGGCAGACAGGGTTAACGTTGTGTTGCTGTGCATTACCACCCATCCACTAGATGGTACTGTCACAAAAGAACTGCAGTCCCAGGATTGTGGGGGTCCTGAAACTGCAGCTTCGGTACTGCAGGTACATAATACTGGGCAGGTTAAACGGAGCAGATGAAAGCCAGCATCTTGCACAAGATGGTGGTCTGTCTAGGTATGCAAGACCAGCGTAAATCAGACAAAATAATGGCTAGATGAACAAAACCATATTGTAGGGTTTTGTAAGACATGCTAATGTTTCTAAAGCATGATGCGTTAAACGGTTGTGTTCATTAGGAATGTCTTTGTATTTGCAAAACTTGTGGTGTTTGTAGATTCACTCTGAGCACAATCCTGCAAAACTTTTTTGGATAATAAGACAACTTGACATACCACCGATGCGTTGTGAACACAAGCATATGTATTTCTAATGCATTAATTAGGTTAGGCAATGACCTGAAGCATTAAGTGGTTACTACACTGACATTACACAGATCAAGTGCTTCCTCTTCACTTCATTGTATCAGTTATTGTTTGACCTTGTGTTAATATCCTCAGGCTGACTGCTTTTGTGCTGAGATCTTTTGCCAAAGCACAGTCTTTCATCTACATTGACCCAGTAAAGCTTGCCGAGTCTAAGTCTTGGCTGGATGGCAAACAACGAGAAAATGGCTGTTTCCAGCAGCTAGGAAAACTCTTCAACAACAGAATGAAGGTCAGTCTCTGTATGAAAATGCTCCCCTCAATATCTATCAGTTGTAACTAATGCTAACCTGGGGCAGTGATTTGCAACATGAGACTTCACGGCTGACGTTTAACGTTCTTGCATGAGCATGCAAGAGCTCTGGACTCTCCTGTGAAACAGGACACGCCACCATTTGCAATCTGTGTGTAAGCTGTGTTCAAAATCACTTGAATCTGGCGCCTGTGTTTTGGAGCTACAGTGATGGTAACGTCTGCATGATGCTTCCTCTCTACAGGGTGGTGTGTCTGATGAAGTGACTCTCAGTGCTTACATCACTGCTGCCTACTTGGAGATGAAGGTGCCCCTAAATGTGAGTAGACTAAACATGCCACAAATCTCATGCTGTTATAACTTTAAACTTGAAATTTCCTTTACAAGACACAAGCCAACAACTTTTACATATTAGAATAGTTCATGTACTTTTATACAATGTGTTTTGTAAAATACATTTTCTAGCATTTGTCTCAAATCTTGTGGTTATTTGTTTCACATACACTGAATTCTCCCTGGCTGGAGATGGTGTCTAAAATTTTATATTTCAATATATTTAGCATGGGAATTGGGTTAGGGTATTGTCATAAAATAGAATAAACTTGCTTAAATAGGTTTAGTCCTGAGAATTTATATAATGTGTTCTTTGAATCTGTTATAGGATCCTGTGGTGAACAAGAGCCTGTCTTGTCTCAGGGAGTCCATCAGTGACCTCAGCAACACCTACACTACAGCTCTGCTGGCGTACGTCTTCACCCTGGCAGGAGACACGGAGACCCGTGCTCACCTTCTGAAGCACCTGGACACTGTTGCATCAAACCAAGGTGAGTCATCCTCCTGAAGGAAATCCTTCTGGCTTCATTCCTGTGAATCACAGCTGTCATTTATGCTGGGATGTCCCCACCACACTTTGAAATGGCATATTTTGTCCCAATTTTTAAGCATTTGTATAAAGGTCAACAAGAGGTGTTAGAGTGCTTTGAGATGGTTTTATTTGCACAATGAAACATGCAATGCAACTTAAATGTAAAACAAATGTGCATCTTCCAAATTGCAGCGATTACTGCATTATATTAAGTTGTCACCAGCTGAATTTCATTTTGTATAGACATTTCTGCCATAAATTGGAGCAGAAAGTGTCTCCAGAATGCAGATGTGGGACCAAGTAATAATTTTACAAGTCTCGGGTCACAATGCGTTCACCAAATTTCAAAAGTTTTTACAAGCTAAAAATAAAATGGATTGAAGCATTAGCCTGGGTGGGAGGAGGGAGCACGTGACAGTGAACTACTCAAGTTGACGAAGTTGCATTACACAACACTGAAATACAACCATGGTGTGTTGTCGGGAGATGCAGTGACAAAACTATAAATTGCTATGTTAGAAGATGCAAAAAACAATGGATATCATCTTACAAGCACCGATCCGGTAAAGCAACACTGAACACACCTTAGGGAGGGACAAGCGCCTCGTGAAAGAAAGGGGTGTGCTGGATTTATAAAGTGGTGGTGTGAAACAGCATCTGGCGCTATCGGTTTCATCTTAGTACACAACCCATTGTAGGTACTGGGGTGTACACAAAGGGTTAAGCCAGTTGAAATGGTGAAGCCAACCAAAGCCTGCATGGACAGTTCCATGTAGCAGAATTACAGCACTTCTGCCGTTGCTGTCATTAAACCACGTTAAGCTGCACAACCATGCGCAGTACACTAGTGCCAACAGAAGTAACCCTTTAGTATTAGTCAAATGTCTTCACTGCTCTCCATTCAAACCAGCAGGGTGGCTTCATCCATTAATATAGTCTATGGGGTGTACAAGGCCAGGGACAAGAGATCGTGGAGCAGGCAGCCGTGACGGTCGGTGATTGTTCCTCCTTGATGGAGGAAGCCACACGCTCCAGTCTGAGATCTGTGCTATGTTGATGCACTGCGCAGTGGTTTTTTTAACATTTTATATTTGGGCATGGAGTGTCAAGTAACTTCAACTCAAAAGGGTGAAGTCTCTGGTGTCAAAGTCAAATCGCAAGTCTTTGATTTTGTCAAGTCTAAAGGAGTAATTTTTGTGACTAGAGTCCACACCTGCCAGAATGCAGGAAATGAAGCGTCTAATGCTCTAATTTTTCTAGGTAGGACCTCCATAACCCTGCTTGTACACTGAACAAAATTATCCCACATCTTTGAGATCCGCCACTCATGCAAACAGATTGATGCAGCAGCTGTCTAACAGAATTTCTGCGCAAACTGTCAGGAACTGTTCCAGGGATGCTAATCTACATGCTCGTCCTCATCGGGGTCTCAACCTCAATGCAATTTTGCACAGCCATTAAAGAGAAGTGGACCAGCATTCCACAGGTCACAATCACAACCTGGTCAACTCTATGTGAAGGAGATGTTACACTGAGGCACATGGTGGCCACACCAGATCCTGACTGGTTTCCAACACCCCATACAGTGAAACTGCACATTTTCAAGTGGCCTTTTATTGTGGCCAGCCTAAGGCACACCTGTGCAATACCCATGCTGTCGCATCCTGATATGCCACAGTGATGTGGATGGATTATCTCGGCAAAAGAAGTGCTCACTAACCGATTTGACAGACTCATGAACAATACTTGAGAAATAGGCCTTTGTGTACAGAGATCTTTAAGTTCAGCTCATGATGATGAATGGGGGCAAAAACAAGTGTCTATAATTTTGTTCAGTGTATATTGGCATTTCATGTTTCTTTAAAATATTCAATATAATCTTGCTCTTGTATCATCACACCCCTAGTCTGAGTACTTATATCCCCACTACTTTTCAACAGTGACACTCTTGCTGTGAATGTGGCTCACCCTGTGTCTGTCTGTGGATGGCTGTTTTCAGGAGGTTTCCTCTACTGGTCTCAGACAGCGACAGAAACGTCAGCCTCTCTGTCTGTGGAGATCAGCTCCTATGTGCTGCTGGCCAGACTCAGCGGCTCTCCCGCTGCTGAAGACCTGGGCGCCGCCACCAGCATCGTCAGATGGCTGACGGGCCAGCAGAACTATTATGGAGGCTTCTCCTCCACACAGGTACAGCCCAGACAGCTGGACTTCACAGTAAATGTACAGTATCCTCTTCTGGCCTGTTTAGTTAGTTTAGTTTATTTGTTTAGCACGTTTGGTACAAGTCCAGAACAATGCAAGGAGGGAACGAAGCCAGACTAGACTTGTACAGAGTTCCACTCCTTTTCCCATATTAAGTCACGAGATATGCAGACTAAGCATCAAAGTAGAAGAAAAAAGAGAAACAGAACACACAGGGGAAAAAAATGAAAATAAACAAGCGATAGAAAGCAATTCAATACAAACCAACAATACTTAGGAAAAAAAACTACATAAAGGCATCAAGCTAGCAGTAGTAAACTCTTCAAATGCTTTTTAAAAGCTGAAGCTGTTCATCCGAATATGATCAAGGTAAGAGCAGTTATTTGAAATGTCTGTGGCTTAGCTGACCTAATACTGAATTCACTCTTGTGAAAGCAGTGCAACTTCAAAAGGCCAACTTGCATTGGCTAAACAGCCCTATTTTCATCTTTGTGAAAACGCATTTTTCAGCATAGCTAGCTTTTTAAATGTGGTGGTCAGCTGATTAAGTAGGATAATTTTCTCAATCTATAATGAGAACTAAATCCTTAAGTTCAAAATAACACTTGCAACATACATGGTTTCACCATATATTACACATCCTCAGTGTTATAGCCCATTAACCACAACTAGGCATACTGTCACGTTTTAAATTGTAATATTACCTTTTTGAGATGGCTAGTATTTGTTTCTGTATGAAAATCAGCATTGAAATTTATAAATGAATTCCTGCATATGCTAAACTAAGTGGATGAACCAAAGTCAGTTTCCATTTGGATCTAAGCCCATAAAGTAACTGTTGTGTGTTGTAGGACACAGTGGTGGCTCTCCAGGCTCTGGCTCTCTACGCCACTGCAGTGTTCAGTACAAAGGGTTCCAGCACAGTGACAGTCCAGTCTCCCAGTGGCCAGCTGACATTTGATGTGAATCAGAACAACAAACTGCTCTACCAGGAGAAGCTGCTGCAGGAAGTGACAGGAAAGTACAGCCTGGAGGTGAAGGGCTCTGCATGTGCTTCAGTGCAGGTCAGTGGTCACTGTCACTGCAGCACTTCCTGTTTCTTTGATATACATACACCACCACAAACACAACACTGCAAACATAACCATGTCCAAATGTTAGCATCCCAGTACTAATACAAACTTTAGACCCACCAATGCCTCCAGTTTAATGGGTGGTATGGTTTGTTCCCATGTGCTTTCTTGCTCCAAATAAAGGGTCAAATCTAACTATTAACACCGCTCACTTTAAATGAACATTACACATGTCCCTGTTTCCCAGATCTCTCTTCACTATAACATCCCAACTCCTGCTGCTGTCACCACTCTCAGTGTGAAGGTCAAACCAGAGGCCGACTGCACATCTCTCAGACCCAAACTCACTCTGAAGCTAAAGTCCTTGTAAGTAATCAACAACACGAGATCCAGAATACTGTAATTTACGACAATCCCCTGAATCTACCAGCTACTGACTGTTGGTGGACGGACATGTGAGAAATGATTACTGGTATATTTGTATATGTGTTCTGGTATATATAAACATATCTTTACTGTAAATGAAGGCTTTCTGTCTCTGCATTCAACTACTAGAACTATGAAGAACAGGATGAAGTCTGAGTAACGTCACATTTTTCTGGTTGCATTGCAGATATAGTGGAACAGCAAGCACTACAAACATGGTGATCCTGGACATCAAAATGCTCTCTGGCTTTGTCCCAGACCCAGAGTCTTTGAGGAGGGTGAGTTATTACAGTGACTTTAACCTGAGTAGGAAATGAATAGTGTTCAATAAACGACCCAGCTGAATGTGGTCTCCTCACAGCTCAAAGGTGCCCTGCTGGTGGATCGTGTTGAAGAAAAGGAAGATCACGTTCTGGTGTACATAACGGAGGTGAGAGGGATTCACAGTGAGGAACAATAGATGATGCTCTCCAGATTTGTGACTGACGTGTCGTCTGTTTTTATTCCAACAGTTAACGAAGAACATACCTATCAACCACAGCTTAGACCTCCTACAGGAGCTCCCAGTGCAGAACCTGAAGCCAGCCGTGGTCAAGATCTATGACTACTACCAGCCAAGTAAGTCAGATACTCAGTCCTCTCTAACGCTCATTTACAGAGACCACACTGACAAACATATCTGAATACTAATTTTGAGTACTATATGTTAACCTGAATATAAAGTTTGACTCTTTGTTTCTCACTTCCCCCACAGGTGACCAGGCTGAGACAAAATACATCTACCCTTGTCGTTCTTAAAATCACCAAAAATTCAAGAGGAATAATTAAACAAAATTAAGCAAAATGTCTTGTCTGTCTTCATAGTGAATTCTAGTCTCTTCTCTTGCAGTAGTCAGTCAAGTCATCTGATTCCAGTATAAATGAAAGGCCTGCATTTTATTATAGAATGTGACATGTAACTCGATGTCGCTTTTTGTAGACATACGCAAACATGAATGTTTGCCTGTTGGCATGCAGCCACTGTACCGTACTTTAACTGTCTCTAAAGTGACATTCATGCGCAATGGACATAAAATAGTGATAAAAATATTCCTCTTAAAATTGGTCTTGTGCCTTTCTGCAGTATATCATTTCATCTGCAGAGCAGATTAATGTAGGAAGTGGAACTGCATACAAAAAGCATAGTGTGGTGGCTTTCATAGGATTCATTCAAGTAAGGTTAGATGCACAACTCAGTTTTTGCTGATGAAAAGATGAGCCTGACAGAGTACCAATATGATACTTTTGTCTACTATACCTCAGTGCAGGGGCATAGCACAATTCTGGGCCCTATATAAAGTAGCCTGAGGGCCCTCTCTTGGTCCAGTATAGTTGATTGTACTCACCTTTCTTTTGATACACCCTTGGTGTATCTAATCCACCTTTACGTTAAACACTGAACTGTACTTGCTCTGAGTGGGTTAGGTTAAAGGAGGAAAAAAAAATAAATCAGTGGTCCCCTGGCTGAAGAAACTTTAGCTGACAAAAGGGCACTACTAGAGGTGTGGCAGCCAGACATGCCTAGCGGGTAGCAACACCCACCTGTATTTCCAATAAAGCACATAATTGAAGACAAGTAGTCCCTGTTCTCACTGACCTGTTAAAAGGGTTTAAGCTATAACAAACATTTGTTAGGACCATATAAATGCTTGGCCATCTTGACAGTCAGCACAGCTGTAATTCTGTGAACAGCTTGCCACCGTGCCTCTTGCTGTGTTCAAGAGTGAAAGATTTGACTGAAATTTAAACGAGGCACTAGTTATCTGGGTACTGGACTAGGTGTAGATTGTTGAATCTTTTTAACAAGCACAAGGTAATCTCAAGGGTGGTGTTTTGGCCATCTGCAGTCATCTTAAATTCTTCACTCAGCTTGAACTTGCTCTCAGATTTCTTTGTAATAACATTGAACTCATGAAGCTTTGCACAAAATTAAAGTCCAGGAAAACTTCCAGGTCAAACATTGTGGCAAAATGGCATGCTAGTGTCCCCTAAAGATCAGCCCCGAGCCACGTTTTCTTTCAATGTGCAAAATTTGTGGCAAATTTATCTTGTCCAGACCTACAAAAAGCCTCTTGAATTAATGTCCTAAACCATGGGTGTTGCTAGACATAAAGCTCCACTGGTACAGTCAAGACTACTGAACATTACAATAACTTTAGTAAAGGGGAACATGTTGCTCTCTGGAGGGGGCTAGAAGGAGCTTATACTGGCACAACGGCATCCTGTGCCGTAGAAATTTGCATATACATTGAAGAGAAACTACTTTAATGTTAGTGTAATTCAATAAAGTTAAATTTTAATCTAATGGCATACTGTTGTAATTTTACAATATGAATTGTCATTTTATGTAGGCCTAATAGTATAGCCTCATAGCCCACCAGAGGTATAATAGTAATTCCACTTGGACAAAACCAGAAGTTTCATATTTGAGTTTTCATTCAATACTTGTGCAAGGAAAAAATTGTGTAATAACATTAGATAAAATGATTAAACTGAACATTTTTCACTGTACTCAATTTCTTTGTGTGGTCCTAATTTTTATTTCATTTATTGCTTTTCTGGAAAAAGCTTGGGGGAGCCTGGATCTACTGAAAAACTTGGGCATAGCACTTAATATCTAGCAAGTGTTATAAATTATCAGGGCCCCTCCTTTAATACATTTGTGCCATCACGCCTGTGTCTTGTCTGGACTAGTCCCACTTATATTGCTGCTAGAATGGGCGAGTTTAATTTCATGCAGGTGCGTGTGAACGCAAATTGATGTGCCGTTATATTTTCCGAAGTGCAGCTTATGAACACCATGGCCGGTCGGGGGTTATCAAACGTAATAAGTTGTATTTCAGTCCAACATTGTTCAGAGACAAAGTCTGTCTAGCAACCAAAACACAGAGCGCACTTCCCAGCTGGGTTAGCAGGACAACCAGATTCACTGTGGCTAATACATTAACTTACTGTTATCTGCTGACATCAGACTTTGAGAGGCAAGAACACAAGTTTACCTGACTGCTGTTCCCAAAAATTCTTGTGCCCAAAAGGATATTCCCTCGTCATCCTCAACGTTATAGACACTCGCTTTGACTGAACAGTGACAACAGGCATGTTAACCAGTAGTATTTTTATTATAGAGCCTCCCCTTCCGGTGGACCACCATGGAATCGTATTTCAGAAAAGTAGTGTACAGTAGTCGATGGCAAGAGAAAACAACAAATATTGTGATCCCGTTTGAATTGTGCCCTGAATTACAAGTCAGTCACAATTTTTTGACTGAAAATACAAAATTACAAAGACCACAAACCCAAAAGTCGCGTATATGACTTAACTGTATCTGTCAATAACTGACTCTAACGTTATTGAAGCTAATGTCAAAACTTGCATGAAAGGATGATGTGATAAAAGGGCCAGGAGTCGTTGGATGGTGAGATATATTTGAGTGGAACATGGCTAAGTTAACTAGCAAGGAGCAGCAATGAAAGTTAGCTAGCATTACCGCATTAGCATGTTGCTGCTGTATATTATGCAAGACGAGAGATGTAGTTCAGTGAACCGGTTTCACACAAAACTAAATGTAACTTTCGTGACTTACAAATTTATATTTTAAATTGACCGTCATATGCGTAACTTAGGGCTCAATACTAACGGGATAAAAAGAGAAGTTGTCTCTCACCATTGAAAACGGTACATATTTTTCCCGGAAGTGGAAGCAAGTGACTTGGGCTCTCTATTTCTAACTTGACCGGATGTTGCTGACTTGACTGCGGAGCCCTACACGTCCAAAAACAACGCCAAGGTGTCTTGACCTTGTTACTGGTGCACAGAGCATGAATACTGGGGCACATGCCCCAGTAAATGGTGTCCAATGACGCCTATGGTTGCGGTCAAAGTCTTTTTTTGCCTAAGAAGGTTCCTAACTAAGTGAAGTGAACCGGAAGTATTTCAGCGGCAGCCATGATAAAAGCAAGTCGAATTCTCTGAAAGCTAAGGAAAGGTGCTTCAGTGCTTCCTTTCTTATCTTGTTTAGCATAGGGTACACCGGACCATTCTTTTAGAAAGGAAAGGAGATAATGCCGTCCTACAATTCCTTGAGGCAGCAACTTTTAAAGCAACGCATGTTCTTAAGCTCGAACAATAAAATCCATCAGCCACATTTAGCACTATGTTGACCAAGTTATCATCGGCTAGTAAGCCTTTTCTCTCATGCCATAACTTGCTAATATGCGTAGTCTGTCTTGAACTGTCATGCAAGCTGTTACTAGTCTTGTGAAATGATCAAAGTGAGGATAATGTTGCAGCGTGTAGGCTCACGTTATCTATCAGCAGCCTACAGCAATATCATTAATTTTACTTCAGTCACAGATGCTGACACACTTGCCTTAATAAGGGGGATAATCAAGCTGGATGACCTCTGCACTAAATGTAATGTGTTTTTCAGTGTCTCCCACACATTGATTTATTTGTGGCGACCTGCCACATGTTGATTTCCGATTATCGTTTTCTTTTTACTAGGCTATGGGTTAAATCGTAGGTTATAAGATTACAGAGCTGCGCACAGCACATATCCGCCCAGCACCACCTCTCGCTCGGTCTCTCTCGCCACAGTTACGCTGTCATTCAGTGGGAAACACTGTTTACCTACAATAATTGGGATTCATGTTGATAAATATGGGTGGGTAGGAGGATGAGTGTGAGCAAGCATTCTCAACATGACAAGAAGTGTTGTAGTACTCGAGACCGGTCTTGGTCTCAAGACCACTTTTTTATGGTCTTGTCTCTGACTCAACCGCATTTGTACTTGGTCTGGTCTTGGACATTGAGGACTCAGGATTTAATTCCAAGACTAGCCAAGACCACTACTTTGTGCTGATAGGCTCTTCTGTGGAGACAGTTCCTTGTGTGGAACATGTCATACAGATTGCCCACCTCCTGTTAGGAGTTAGCTTTATTTTAATCACTAACTAATCAGATGAACGGGAAGCTGATCAAAAAGCAGACTTGTCAGAACTGTCAGAACATTGTCTCCGGTGCAGATGTGCTTCTGCTCGTCCACCTCGCACAACCTGGCAAACTTTAGGAAGCTGCGACAGCCAAAGTTGTTCTGGATGCCCAGGTGGTAGCAGGAATGTAGAAGCACGCAGTGGCCACAAACAAATGTACATTAAGATACATACACACAGCTAAAACAAGGACAGCAAAGCATAAACTCGTAACTATTAACATTAGGTAGGTATGAAAATATATACATACACATAATGTACTGTGTGTATGTCTGGGACTGTAAGTTGCAGTTCTTGAAGATGGAGCTGAGATCAAACTGTGCAAGTCTCATGCAGACCAACAAGAATCTGGTCATGACAGTCACTTTGATGTCCCAGGTCCATCATCCCCCAGGTCTTGACCCCCAGGTAGTTTTGACATGACGACATGAAGTGATATGACTTGTTTGCAGTTTTAACACAAATGTCACTCGTGGAAAGGTTTTTCAGGGGTGCATCTGCATCCCCTTTTGCGAACCGTAACACTTGAAACATTACTGTAAACTGGATTGCTACAACATTATTCAAGTTTAGGCCTAAGTATTGACCATATACAGTTACAGGAAAAAGTATGTGAACCCTTTGGGATTACCTGGATTTCTGCATAAATTGGTTATAAAACGTCATCTGATTTTCATCGAAGTCACAACAATAGACAAACACAGTCTGTCCAACGAAGGTTAAAATCAAGGGCAATTGGACTTGGTTGAAGATACTGGAAGACGTTACGTCCCTCATCCAAAGGACTCACAGAAATCTCTGGAACATGCTAACATCTCTGTTGACGACTCTACAATAAATAAAACACTGAACAAGAATGGAGTTCATGGGAGGACCCTACAGGGGAAGCCACTGCTGTCTAAAAAACACTGCTGCGCCATGTCTGAAGTTTACAAAAGAACACCTGGATGTTCCACAGCACAACTGGCAAAATATTATAATATTGAGTCATTTGGAAGGAGCACACAACCCAATGTGTGGAGGAAAAAAGGTGCAGCACACCAACATCAAAACCTCATCCCATCTGTGAGGTATGGTGGAGGGGAAATCATGATTTGGAAGGATTGCTATCATCAGAAGCAGAAGAAAATACACCTTCTGGAGTGACCCAGTCAGAATCTCACCCAACTGAGTTGCTGTGGCATGACCTCAAGAGAGCGATTCACACCACACACCCCAAGAATAATCCAAAATTCTTCCTGTCCGTTGTTCAGGACTTATCTGCAACTACAGAAAACATTTGGTTGAGGTTATTGCTACCAAGGGTCAACCAGTAATTACTGTATATCCAAGGATTCACATACTTTTCCCAACCTGCACTGTGACTGTTTCCACTGTGTTCAACAAAAACATGGAAAGATATATTTGTTTGTGTGGAGTTAGTTTAAGCAGACTGTATTTGTCTATTGTAACTTAGATGAAGATCAATTTATGCAGAAATCCAGGTAATTCAAAAGGGTTAACATACTTTTTCCTTCACATTAATGCAGAGTTCTTTCTGTATGTATTGCACAGAATAACAAGGCCCATTATCAGCTCAAAAGCAGCTCATTTTTCAGGCTGGAGATCTTCCCACTAACAATTCAGTCTGATTTTATTGAATAGTAAGTCTGTAGACCAAATGTTAGCAGTGATATTAAGCTAAATAGTTAACTGGTCCACATTCATGAATACACTCTGTGACAGCATGTTTGAAAATGAAGACGCCAACCCCTGCTATGATGGCATTTATCAGCATAGTTTGTCAGTAAAAGGACAGACCAAATTAACAAAGAGGATCATCTACAAAATCAACACTGACACATTGAAGATCAGTCATTTATAGTATCCACACTTGAATTCAGTGAACTGAAATAAAACTGGACAGTAAGGTTAACCAACACAATGACAAAGCCGCCTCAAAGCAGCTTCCAGCCAGCAAGTGAATCTAAATAATGGTCTGCACTTTCAAGACAATGGTATATCAGATCAATAAAATATCTTTCAATTCAACCCACAACCACTTGAGGGCGCTAGTGCACAGTGATGAAGTTCTAGCTCAGATCCTGAGAGTGGCTGAAGGGCTATTTTTGTAAAAGAGCAGGGATGGGCTCAGTGTGATGGAACCTGTGCCTCTTTGCTGTTTGTTAAATTAAATTCAGATCGTCCATCTTGTTTTTACTGTATCTACATTTCCCCAACGGATTTACTGTTGATGCAGTTTGATTTTCTGAAGGTGGCGCTGTTGTCTTTTGGTCATCACCCTGTTTACTCCAAACAGAAAACTCACCACTCACTCCTCTCCTGACAAATTGAGATATTAGTTGTGGTCAACTATAGACAAACATGACACTTGTTTTAATGCATATTTTTAAGATAAGGAAAGGTGCTTTAAAATCTCCAAGCGGCCTGTTGTATAGATCTAATTTCTGGGGTTTACACAAGTGAAAAGAGTAAAGGTATGTGAGTAGTTATATTGCATGCCGTCATCCTCTTAAACTGTCCCATAGACAATATATTGATCATCACAGGCAAGAAATGTGACTTGCACTAACTGCCTTGTATCAATCAACATTTGGGGGTACTAAAGTTGAATTATAGTTTCATTTTATTCTTTGTGTATTATATGTTGTTTCTTGAATGTGTTCTATTGTTGACACTGACTATTCTGTCTCCTGTGTTTTTTTAATACCACTTCTATGACCTTTACCTCTGTGTTCATTCTCCAATGATGGCCTACTCTAAATATTGTAGCTTAAAGAAGAAACACAAATACTATAGTTTCAAAATAATTCCCCTATAGTCATTTGTTTAGTACCACATTATGCTATTCAAAATGAGGTATTTTTCATAGAAAACCTTTTGACTTGTCATAGCAGGATGCTCACCAGTGTTACTAATAAAATTAACAATGGCTCTATTATTAAGTGTCACAGCAAGCCATTCCAGGGAGCTTGCATGCCCAACAACAGGACCACTTTACATTTCAAGTCCTCTACAATAAATTATACTTTTTACCCATCACAGCTTTAGTTACTAGTTACCAGGCCTGTTTCTCTGAGCTCATGAAACCTTTTTCAGAGATAGGTGTTTCTCACAGGACAACAACGCTGCAAACGCGATGATCTTATAGAATATGATTATTGCTGTAGATTAAACTAGCCTTCACTATATAAAGTAGCTACAATTTGCTCAACCTTAAACATCTACAGTTAAATGCAACATATTCATGCAGCAACGATATTAATCACAAAACATCAAATAGTAAAACAGTACTGCACAACGACTAGGCTACTTCTACTTTTGATACTTTAAGTACATTTGGTGATACTACCAACAAACTTTTACTTGAGTAGAACTTTGACCTGCTGTAAAGTATTTACTGCGGAAGTAACACTTGCTCCACCACTGCTATCAACATAACGAGGGCATCTGCAGTGTCAGGCCAGCTACAGATGAAACAACGGGACAAGACAGATATCATTATCAGCAGTAACACAATGACATCATATTGGACGCCTTCTCCGGGGTACCTCAGTTTTTAGTGTTTTTTTTATTTCTAAACAATTTGATAGCATCCCATATAAATATGCTACAAAACTACATATAGTGTTACCTAAAAATGCTGCTACTTGAAAGGAAGTTAATAAATTAAATTTTGTTTTAAAAATCGTTTTCAGCTCACAAGTACGTCACTTCCGGGATGTATGGTAGAGCAAAATGACAGCTGGTTTGTTTTTATCACAAGGAAAATTCAAAGTAGACATTAAAGGTATGTAAAACGACGACCTTGTATTTTATGGGGGGGGTTTGAGACGTTCTGTTAGCAAAGTGTCATCAGCTAGTGATTATTGATACTATATTTATATCGTAACCATCTGTAATCCGTCTCAGGCTCCATCGAGCTGCTGCTGGGGGTCAGACTATGCTGAGTCTGGACTGGACACTGTCTGTTACTCAACAACTGGCAGTTTGACCTTATTATTCACCAGTGAAATGTTTCCTTTAGCCAGAGATATACTGGGAAAATGTGTTGTTATTCTCTGTAGAGGGTTAGCTATACACTTTTTAGGAAGATAGCCAAACCCCATTCAAAAACCTGTCAATTTTTAGTTGTCTGTGCCTTGTTGGCCTACCTGTAACGTAACAACACCACTGTAAGTGTTTTACTAATCACAAACAGATATATATCAGTTCGGCGTAGATCTCATAGAAGAAGTGTCACTGACAACAATAAAAAAAATCTACTTTTATAATCGGTCTGCCTGTGGTTGCTAGGGCCACTTCTCACTAAGTAACACTGATTGATGTTACTTGGTGAGGGGCTGTAGCTAATAAAGCACGTATAAAAGTTAAAATCTTGTCTAAATAACTATGGCCTCTTCAAAAGGGTATATACCGAATTTACAAGAATTCCGTGTTGAATCGCAGGCCGTCATGTTTTACGAACTGTTAGATGTGTACAATTACCGATAAGCAAAGAAGAATACAGTTAGGATACTTTTAAAGGGCATTTGGAATAGCGGGCTTGCCAGAAAACAGAAGAAGCCGAATTCAGTTACAAAATCACTTTATCGGCCGATGTAAAACGTGACAACACCATTTAAGATCATTTTATATATCACCAAGCGTTACATATCAGGTCGGCATTTAAATCTAGTAGAATAAGTAGCACAATATTGCAGTAAAATATCAACTTTTATTGTATGAAACATGTCTTGTTTGTCGAAATTTCGTTCAAATAATTATTGCTTTGTCAAAAAGATTTTGCGGAAGAACTAGAACTTAGCGCTTAATCAATGCTATTATTTTTTATGAAAGATGCGTGCCTTTACAGACAGGCAGAGATACATACAATTGTCAGAATTATAAAGGACTGGCTTAGCAGACTTACCACTTAAGAAAGCAAGTCAGAACAACATGTTTTATCTTGTTAACCCTTGTGAGGAAATTCATGTCTGGTGTATATCTGCACTGTGAAAGCAGTTGGGCTGCTCACAATGGCACTCTGCTGTACTTCCAAGAAATCTAAATGTGCTTCCACGTTCTTTTGATTATATTGATATTGGTTAGTGAATAACAAGGCGGAAAATGATCTTTGACTTTGTTTGTTCTCTAGTGTCATGTGGTGAACGCCCTCCAAGTCCTCTGTTTTCGGGCCTGTCCAGAGCAAATCCTGGCAACTGACCAAAGATTGACCAGCATTTCTTCTGGACACATCTGTCATCCCCACCAGCCACTCTGGAGTAAGACGCTACTGACAATAACATAGGGCCTGTCTTTCATCTTCCAAATAAACAGCTTTGTCTTGTGTAAAAGTTAATGAAAATGTTAATTAGTTTCAGTTGCAGCGAAAGAACAAATACATATGTTAGTGGATACGAAATGAATCAGGTAACTCTTGATTTCTTTAACAGGCCATCAGTACAACCACAGAAGAAGACAGCGAGTAGTGATAGTGGTCAAATCAAGGGAAACGTCTCTTCAGGTAAGACGCCTTCTGCCATCTCTTCTGCTATAAACATATACAGTTAGAGAGGAAAGAAAAGGTTTAGAAATAGGTGTGATTTTGCTTAAACAGGATACTGGGTCAAACGCTTAAAATGTGTGTTGTATTGGTTCTGTGTTTTATATGTCTGTAAAGATAACTATGACGTTATTTGAAATAACTTGATTTATTAGCTAAAGAGTAACAATGTGCTTTCATACATTACCAGAATTTATTGCCACCCATTCTTGTCAAATAGTATATTGTAACAAGATCCTTTTATTTTTTTATTCCAGCAAAACCACTACATAATTTATGCTTCCCTGCAGCAGATTCCACAGCGAGGCCACGCGTTTTAAAACACCCATGCTTGTCATTTTAATTATAGCAACTGAAGTTATAAGTTAGGTCAAAAAGGGGTTTCTTCACAAATCTATTTTTATTTTTAAAGGCTCAACATGAAGATCAGATTTCTTGTTTCTCTCCTCTGGGCAAAGTCAGGGATATTTAAATGTGTCTCTGTTGTTTGCTGATAAAGAGCTGAGGACGCCTCCTCGTGTCTCCCATCATCATTCATACCTCTCTTAAAAAGAAATGCAGTCCTTTATCAGACCTCGGCATCCTTGTTTTTTTGTATGGATGGCTGATCTATACAGGTTAAAGCTTCATGATGGAATGAAGAGTTGTTGTAAAACTGCAAGTGAATGACTGAAATGAATGGACTGATTGCTGTCTTCAACGGGACACTAGTGTTTGACATTTTAGACTAATGTTTTGCTGTGTGAAACCAGCAAATGAACTGCGTAATGAAGTCCAAATGCTGGGCCCTACTGATTATTGAGATATGAATCCCAGTTTCCACACTCATGGAATCATAGGCTTCTCAGACTCAAATGGCAAAGTGCATGAGGGCTCTCTCCCTTAATGCACACTTTCCGTAGGTCCGCATCTCTGCAGACTTTGCCTGAGGAAATAACTCACAGTTTATAGCATTGTGACGTTAAACATGGGCTACCTTGAGAAGCCTGGAAGCGTAAGAGTAAAAGTAAACTAACATGGCTCAAACACAAGGAAAATAAGTTCTTGTGTAAGTGTATGATGCTGTTTTGTTAAAAAAGATTAATTGATTATTTAGAGGGTAGAAGGTAGGTTTATCTGCCACATTACAACAGGTTGTAAAGTGAAATTAAGTTTGTATTTTATAATGACCTGGAAAACGTTCAAATCAGGCAGTCGTTCCCTTTAGTGCCTCGGCCATGAAGAATGTAGAACATGTAAAATAAATAGTCCCAAACCCACAATTGTACCTAACATGTTTTGGCGTCGTCAGGGTAATGTGATATGTCGCAAAGTGCTGTCCCACTATACCATTTTGGGCCCTTGCAGCCTCTCACACTCAAGCACTTACCCAGTGACGTCATGTAAGTCTGTGAAGGTTCAGGGTTTAGGTTTTAGGGTGGAGGTTGGGATTGGGCCATAGTGTGGATTCCTGTAAAAAAGATGCAATTGGAGGACACCACCTGTGAATGCTATTTCTCACTAACAACGTTTTAATAAATAATCAAAAATTATCTGATTTGGCAAAAGTAGCGCTGTTAAATGTGTTTTTAATTGCGGTAGAGATAAACATGTGACTGCAGTGAACATCATTACAATACATGATGGAGAATCATAGCAGCAAAGGTTTTGTTTTATGTTGAATGTGGTCGGTTTTGAGAGGATCACTCTTTTTTTAAAAGATACCATGGGCCGTCATGCACGGAAACTATGGGAACCAAGCTTTCACTCCAGCTTTCAGCCGGTCTTTACATCTTAGATAGATTATACATAGTGGTATAAACCAGTCTGGACTTCAACTATTTTGACAACTAATTAATCATTTTAAATAATTTATCTTTTATGATTCTAGCCATTTTTGTCATACCCTATCACTATTGGCACTAGTGTATAATGTATATAGTAGCAAATGGGCTTGGATTGCATGGTTAAAGCATGGATGTCTGTCTCCTACACTGCTGACCAGCTGAGGGGGGGGCTGTTCAACGGGACGGAGCCATGCAGCCTCCAGAGGAGACGGAGGGCCGTTCCTTTGTGGAGGTGATGAGTGAAAAGTACAGCCCAGAGAACTTTCCGTACCGCAGAGGGCCTGGTATGGGGGTGGTGGTGGTGCCCACCACAGGTCCTCAAGGTTCCCCTATGAAAGGTGAGCTGGAGGTGAATAGTGATTGGCTAATGATTGTTGATCTCACTTTCTTACATCACTAGTGCCTCTGTAGAACGGGCCGAGGCTTGTTACATTTATCTTATTTACTCACCGGCCACTTTATTAGGTACAACTTCCTAGTACCGGGTTGGACCCTCTTTTGCCTTCAGAACTGCCTTTTTCCTCGTGGCATACTTGCAACAAGGTGTTGGAAACATTCCTCAGAGACTTTGGTCCATATCGACATGATAACATCACGCAGTTGCTGCAGATTTGTCGGCTGCACAACCATGATGTGAATCTCCCGTTCCACCACATCCCAACGGGTCTCGCTTGGATTGAGATCTGGTGACTGTGGAGGCCACTGGAGTTCAGTGAACTCATTGTCATGTTCAAGAAACCAGTTTGAGATGATTTGAGCTGTGTGACATGGAGCATTATCCTGCTGGAAGCAGCCATCAGAAGATGGGAACACTGTGGTCATAAAGGGATGGACATGGTCAGCAACAATACTCAGGTTGGCTGGTACGTTTACATGATGCTCTGTTGGTACCAAAGGGCCCAAAGTGTGCCAAGAAAATATCCCCCACACCATTACACCACCTCCACCAGCCTGCACTGTTGATACAAGGCAGGATGGATCCATGCTTTCATGTTGTAAATGCCAAATTCTGACTCTACCATCTGAATCGAGACTCATCAGAACAGGCAACGTTTTTCCAATCTTCTATTGTCCAATTTTGGTGAGACTGTGTGAACTGTAGCCTCAGTTTCCTGTTCTTAGCTGACAGGAGTTGCACCCGGTGTGGTCTTCTGCTGCTGTAGCCCATCTGCTTCAAGGTTGGACGAGTTATGCGTTCAGAGATGGTATTCTACATACCCTGGTGGTAACGAGTGGTTATTTGAGTTAATGTCGCCTTTCTGTCATCTTGAACCAGTCTGCCCATTCTCCTCTGACCTCTGACATCAACAAGGCATTTTCGTCCACACAACTGCCGCTCACTGGATATTTTCTCCTTATTGGACCATTCTCTGTAAACCCTAGAGATGGTTGTGCGAGAAAATCCCAGTAGACCAGCAGTTTCTGAAAGACCAGCCCGTCTGGCACCAACAGCCATGCCACGTTCAGAGTCACTGAAATCCCCTTTCTTCCCCAGTCTGATGCTCGGTTTGAACTTTGGCAAGTTGTTCTGACCACATCTACATGTCTAAATGCATTGAGTTGCTGCCATGTGATTGGCTGTTTGGCAATTGAACAGGTGTAGCTAATAAAGTGGCCGGTGAGTGTATATGTTGGTAGAAAGGGCAGCAGTTGTGAGTGATTGCCAGTTACCATTACTTAAAAATACAGCAAGGCTGAATTCAAATGTGCACCCTCCGAATTTGCTGACTGAGCCCCGGTGAACTTCTGTCGCATTAACCGTGTCGTGTTCAAGTCTTTAAGGACGCTTGAAGTGTGCAATTAGATGGACTGAAGACTTCACTCATTTCCGTTGTGATGAATCAAAATTCTTGACCCTGTAACCTATTTCAAAAAAAATTTTTGAATGGTTTTCAATAGTACTGGTATTCACAATTTATGCATTTATAAACCTCATCATTATGTCTTTAAAAATAAATATTAAAGCTTATAAATTGCGTGTAGGCAGTAGACTGGTTGTTCTGCTCAAGTCTGGTGAAATCTGCACACCAAGCGGACTCTCTGGAAGTCTGCAGAAAGTCAGATTGAGGCCCCTTGTGTATTTGACCAGTGCCTAATCTAGACATTTGAATTCAGCCCATGTCTTGTTGCTGCATTGCATTCTTGTCTTTTGAGGCATTTTGGTGGACCCATAAATGCAAGATCCATCCTTTTGTTCTTTTACTTCAGGTAGAAGAATAATGAACCAGGGCTTTTGACAGAGGCACAGTGTTAAACAGTGTTGTTAAGCTTGTTTTCAGTAAAGCTTTACAATAGTTACACTTGTTGCTATTTATTCTTGGAACTTCTGTTATCATGTCCCAGTGGTTGGTTCTCATCTCCTTCTTGTTTGCAGTGTCAGCAAGACTGTATTATTTTACATTTGTGAATCACAATTGATCCCAAAATGCATTGGCCTTTACAAACTGGCTTTGTATAACAAGAGTACGAGTTCTCCATTTAACTATTATACTGAAATATTAGCTGACATTTTACAGCTTTCTTTTGGCTCATTACATTTAATCTCAAGGCTGCTTTACCCAAATAAAGAAATCCTTGAAAATCTTTTTCTCAATGACCTTTCCCCCTGTCTGACTCATCCTTATTGTAATTTCCTTCCATCCTCTCCCGCCTCACCTCCAGACCGTCTGAACCTGCCCAGTATGCTGGTGTTGAATAGCTGTGGGATCCGCAGGGCAGGAGACCAGGCTGAGATTGCTGCCTTCTGTGCCCATGTCATTGAGCTGGACCTGTCACATAACAATCTGCAGAACTGGCATGAGGTGCTGTCTCTGGGTTTATTACAGTAGATCATTTCCATTTAAGGATAAGGCTGGTGATATTCCATATTTTACTGACAACTGGTGTCTCATACTAACAAGTATTTTGTGTGTATTCAATGCCTCATATATGTTACACCATTAACTAAAATCATGTATTTGTGATAATGAGGTACAAATTCTAATGACCAGTAACTATTCTGCGGCCTCACTGTCGTCCAAAAAAGTGAAATCAGTCTTCTAGTTTTCTGTTTAAAATATGTAGGTTCAACATTTTTTGACTGTACAGCAGACAAGACAATTATGTGTTTTTAATTTTTTATTTTCAGATCAGTAAAATCGTGTCCAACATCCCCAACCTGGAGTTCCTGAACCTGAGCTCCAACCCCCTGGCAGGAATGACCCTTGAGCCGCAGTGTGCTGAGGCCTTTTCCCGGGTCCGACGCCTCGTCCTCAACAACACCCAAGTGTCTTGGGACACCGTGGTGCGACTCACCAGGGAGATACCTGAGTAAGAAGAATATTTTCTAACTGCTTCTTCATTTCTCCACAGGCTTGTGAGGTGATTTTGGGGTGTCTCGCAGAAGCCGAGCATGGGGACAAGTTTTCACTGCTGTGCTTTTGAGAATGAAGAGTAGACATTGCACTTCATTTCACTGGCTTGCCCACTTTGAGCTGGTTTAACAATTGTGTGACACAAAAGTCTGCCTATTCTTGAGAGTGACACTGGCAGTTACTGTAATTCAGTACTAAAGTGGGCTGCTGGCCTTAGAGGGTCGGTTTGCTCAAAGACTAGTGGGATGTATCCATGCAAATAGTTTGTTTTATTTGTCCAGGTTTTGACATATGTGCCTCTGAGATTTCTGTCACCGACCCAATTTATTGGAAGTGAATGAAATCTATCCAAAAGACCCTGGTTATCCACAGAACACGCTGTGAAAACTGTCTTTAAAACTACTTTCTTGTTTGTTTTTTTGTTTTTGCCTCTTTTTGATACCATCTACCCTCTGTAAAGTAACCATCCGACTCTGAAGATTTTAGACCCAGCATATATAACGGACACACATAAGCCTTTCTTGATCCCCACAGGGGAAATGTGGGGGGTGCAGCAGCACAAAGGAAGAGAAGTACAATTAAATAGAGAAAAAATAATTAAAGAAGAAATACAAAGTAAAATAAAATAATAATTTAAAAAAAGAATACAAATAAAAACTATACAACAGCAATTTAGAAGCAGTAATAAAAATTACAAAGCAATGCGATACACTTACTTACAGTACCCTAACAGTGTAGTTCCGTCTCTTAGCAAAATGAAATATTGGTGTTATATATGTGTAGTATATTAGACACCAAATGTAGTATGATGGAAAATCACATATGAGATATATTCATTTTATTGTAATATTGTATTCATATTCAAATGTAAGAGTACTGTAAGTAGAAGTAAGAGTAATAATATGATACAAACTAGGGGCAAGTTTCATGAGTTGTTAAGGAGCTGCTTTCTGCTGAAGAGATAGTCCTTCCATTGTCTTCAGAAGGGCCACTTCTTCAGTCTCTTCCATTGTACACAGCACAACAGTCCTCTTCATCCTCACCCACCCTGTTTTCTCCTGTGTTGTCCTGCAGGCTGGAGGAGTTGTTCCTGTGCCTTAACGAGTACAGTAGTGTGAGTACCTCCAGTGTGGCCTGCCCCTCCTTGCGCCTGCTTCATATCACCGACAACAGCCTCCAGGACTGGGCCGAAGTCCGCAAGTTTGGCTCCATGTTTCCCGGCCTGGACACTCTGGTCATGGCCAACAACAACTTGGCCTCCATTCAGGACGGCAAGGACATCCTGCAGCGGCTCTTCCCAAACCTACGCAGCATCAACCTGCACAACTCAGGTCAGTGGATCCGAGTGTTGACTTGTTGGGCGCTTCTAATTTAGATTTTCCATCCAGAATGAGTATCAGCTTCAGTATGTAATGGTTCAGTATGTAATGTAAAGTAACAGCTGATAGAATTAGCACAAGCTGTCACTGTATGCTAAAAGCTCGGAGTTATTTGTAGAGTATTACATTAGATTCTTCACTACATCAGCTTTTATCTCAGGGATTGTTTCTATTTTGAGGGGGTATCAGCAGTGAATCTATTTTTAGAGTTCTTTTGAGAGTGGATGAGACAAAAACAGTATCCAAAGACGTGTTCAAATTGACGACAACACATCACTTTGTCATATCTCTTTTACCTAAGGCAGAAAAACATCCTTCTTGCAAGTGGTGTGTTTCTGATTCAGCCATCAAGGCTTATTTTTTTTAAAACGAAAACATATTCTGCCCACAGGCTGAGCTCATTTCACTGGTTACCAGTGCACTGTTGAAACAAGAGATAATAAGGCAGCAAAGATTGCTGGTGGCAAAAAGATCAAGATTTAACATACTTATTTTTAAATACATACATACATATACACAAAAATTAAATTAAATATTAAATTAAATTCCATGAAAAGACCAGAACCAAAAATAAGTCCATAGTTTGATATATCAACTTTCCCACCCTGTCTATGTTTCTCAGCCTCAAAACTCCTTACTTCCTACTGAAGATTTAGTTTTTAAAAGAATCCATAATTTCCTAAATTTGCTGAGCATTATAGTTTATAACAAACATTGCTTAAACCAAAGTAAATTTGTAGGGGATATTTCCAGCAACAGTATGTGGAATTGAGTCAAAATAAACTACAGTGTGTGTGTGTGTGTGTGTGTGTGTGTGTGTGTGTGTGTGTGTGTGTGTGTGTGTGTGTGTGTGTGTGTGTGTGTGTGTGTGTGTGTGTGTGTGTGTGTGTGTGTGTGTGTGTGTGTGTGTGTGTCACGATTGAAAGGATGATCAGCGATTGGTTTTTCATGCGCCGATATTAAGGCGATTTTAACTAACTCACTATCAGAAGTAAGATGGCATAAAAACAGTCTCTAGAATCTGCACCACACTGCAGTGTTTCCCATTTATTTGTGGTGACGGGACACGCCACAATATCAACGCTGACCGCCACATATACTGTTTAATATGAGTAAAATCATAACTTACTGTGGAGCTGCATGCAGTACCTCCACTTGCTCGCTCTCTCGCTCCCTCTCTCTCACAAACACATTGAAACGGAGTCGTGTGTTTAAAGAAAAACTAATGCATTGAAGTCATTTCTGAGAAGTTAGTCTATCTATTTTCTTAACACAACACTGTCAATGTCTGAGACGGATATGTTAACGTTAGAATACAGCTGGGTCGTGAAGGTTGACATTGCTGCTATCGATTGCACCCTCCTTCTCCCTGCTGCGCGTGCGTGGTGCCACAGTTACACGGTAATTATGTGGGAAACACCGTACTGTGCAAATAGAAAATAGAATGGATCGCCCAACCCTAGTGCGGCTCAGTGGAGCTCTATGGCACAGAGGAATGAGAAATATCAGGCTTTCGATACACACACAATACATTCATTATGAGTTTTGGTCTTTTCATGGCATTTCATGACAAATAAAGAATATCACCTTATTATTCTGTAAGCAGAGGCATACTTTTCACATTTTAGCAGTGCTTGTTTACCTTACTTATCTTGCCCTTTGCAGAAACTGTCAGCCAGTTGAAGGACTGGGACTGGTGTCTCTGTCAGATGAAAAGCTAAGCATCTAAAATCTGTGTTATTTTATTATTTTATGGCCAGCATAGTCCAAAACAAATGTAATTTTACGTCACCAGCCAGGTAGCCAGCTGGGTCCTCTCTTTTGGGGCTGAGTATCAGTAAACTTTGTTGTGTTTCCATATCAAAGGACCAAATGTGAGATGGATTCAGTATGTGGCATCCAAATGTCTATGTTGTGGGGTGCTAACTTAGGACGATTTAGGCTAGGAAGCAGTGCTCAGACTAGGTTTTGACTACTGTAAGCACACATGACATGTCATGCGTCAGTGTGCATGAGTCAGCGTGTCAAGTTCAACAACAACTGTACATTCGAGGGAAAAGCCATTGTGGATGCCTGGGTCGTGGAATTTATCACTAATCATTAGTGGACAGTGTGGGTGTCATTTCATCAGGTTGTGTGTGTGTGTGTGTGTGTGTATATATATA
>NC_060166.1:7943952-8005673 GCF_021292245.1 Micropterus dolomieu
TAAACATAACACCTTTTAATGTGAACATGAAGATAACAAATTATGGTTTATACCTAAAGCTGCACTATTCATCAATCAATCAATCTATATGTGTATGTATATATATATATGTATATATATATATATATATATATATATATATATATGTATGTATGTATGTATATATATGTATGTATATATATATATATATATATATATTAGTGCTCCCATCTGCTATTACTTAACATACTATACAGTAAAGCTTTAGCAAATAGCTTGGACAGAGTTATTGACAGAAGACACCATACAGCTTTATCCAATACTTGTCTACTGTCGATATTTCTTCATCCTAACATGTCTGTGCGTGTTGCCAGGTCTCAACCGATGGGCCGACATTGAGAAGCTGAACTTCTTCCCTAAGTTGGAGGAAGTGCGACTGCAGGGCATTCCCTTACTGCAGACCTACACCAACGTAGAGCGACGCAGCCTCATGATAGCACAGTAAGTGAAGGAAGCATAGAAGCCCTGAGAGGCAAGTGAGACAAAATCCGGTGATCCATTTCCTTTATGGCTTAAGAACAGGTTAAAAAAGTTATTTGCCTGGTTAATATCTCTTAATTCCTTTTTTCATCTGTGAAATATATATATGATATATATATATTATTAGAAATGAATGTGTTGAAACAGAGTTTTATTAAGATCTAAGGAAGAGCTGAATGTCTATATCTAAAAAGTGAAGGGAGGCATCACATCGGCCCCTGTGAATTAGCTCTGCACTGGTGCATTTTATGAAATATTATACTGTGGGGCAGAAACAGCTGTTTCATCATTAGTGAGTGTAATTTTACACCTAACCTGGGGCATGTGTAACTAGGTGTAACTATTTAGTTGTTATTGAGAGTTATATTGTAACTTACCACTGTAGTAAAAATGCTTTTATTTTAGTAATGCATAAATCACAACTTAGTAAAAAATTACATTATAAATAGGCTAAGCTTAGAACTTAAAACAACAAATACTAAAACAGTAACTTAGAAAGATTATCCTGGCAGAACTTTTTTTTCACTTGTTCTTAAGTACAACATAGGAGAGAAATAGATCACCAGAATTAATTTTTCTCACTTGCCTCTCAGGGCTTCTGTATCGCTTAATAGTTGATCAAATGTTTTGTTTTGCATCTGAACAACAGAAGGCAATAATCTGGTACATTTCATATTCAGAGTCATAAATACCTGCTACCCAAATGCATAATACAGTATGTGCTTCCCCTTAGTCTCCCTTCAATATCACTGCTAAATGGCAGTGTTGTGACTGATAGTGAGAGAGAGGACGCAGAGAGGTTCTTCATTCGTTACCACTTAGACTACCCTGAGGAGGAGCTGCCTTACAGGTATGCTGCACTCTCTGTTTCTACCCTGACTACAATAGTATGTTTGTCTCGTGTGTGTGTGTGTGTGTGCTCTGACTGACAGCACAACCTGCTCTTTTCCTCCACAGATACCATTGCCTGGTAACCAAGTACGGGAAGCTGGAACCACTTGCTGAGATTGACCTCCGACCTCGCTGCCGTGCCCAGGTGGAGGTTCACTGTGAGGGAAAAGTGGAACAGGTGCGTTAAGCATGTAATGAGGTATGGTTCTGAATAGTTTACAAATGTAGAAAAACTTGTCTCAGTTACTCAACACATCAAGCTGTCCAGTTATACTTTCATGATATGTACTAAGTATGTACTTAAATCAGATAGGTTGTTAGTTACGGCACGGTCAAATATAAATGACCTAGATGTGTCATGAGCACCCTCTTTCTGTGTTGACTTGTGCTTGGAGACACGATGAACTTGTTTGAAACATTTAAATAAATAAATGTAGCCTTTTCTATGTTCTGCACAGTCAGAGGCTCACAATGAGGACTGCAACTTCTGTGAAACCTTCCGCTGTGAAAGACTAATCGATCAAACACATCATGGGATTCCACATGTAAATCCAAAATACACAATGTCAAAAAAGTGTATATAGTTAATTCAGAATGATAATGATTATTTCCAGGTCATTGCACGTAATGTCCCAACATGTACCGTAAATCAGAGAGTCTTAATTGTAATCCATGAGAGACGGTAAAAAAGAAAGAGAGACATCTGTGATGGTTTGTGTTGGTCAGTCTGCTGTTGATGTTGGTGCTCATGAACAGTACATCGTGGAGAGGATGAGGGTCATTGTCTATAATGCTCCGCAGTTTGTGCAGCATCCTCTCGGACTAAAGAAGCTCCAGCTCCACTCGCCTGACAGAGCCAGACTTCCTGTTGCCACCAATTCAAGATCAACAAACGAAGGCTTAACTGTACTTTTTGCCTTGTTTTTGTCCTGAAGTGATGATTTTGCCACTGATGGAGTTTCTGATTTATGCCAGTTTGTTAGCCCGCTTACAGCGGAATGTAGTCTCTCATTAACATCTCTGATTTTTAGCTTATATATCTTGTAAAAGCGAACATTTGGAGCGCCAAATTGTTGCTAACAGTCGTTAGTTACAGTAAGTCACAAGACCAAAAACAATGCAACAGTAAACATGTTGTCCCTAACATTTCCTACGTATTCCCAATCAGTAAAAGTAGTAGTGTAGTTCTCCCACTGGGCCCTTTGCGCAATTTTAAGTAATACTAAAAGTTTAGTATAAATCTTATTAGAGAACGGTAGTGTTTATGAGGACCGGACAGCTCCATTTTTATAGCATTGTCATTGTTTTGTTCAAGGTTTGCATGACATTGTATTAACCAGTCCATTCTCAAAATTGTAGACACAATTTCTCTCAACAAGATACAGTGTCTGCGTTCAGGTAATCCAGTCACTGCCCCTTCTGGACATTCCAAGAGTGTAAACAAATTCACTTTTAATAACAAACTATGCACATTTAGAGGAAAAATACTAAGACTGGGAAGCAGGTTAAAATGAAATGGTGTGCACCCTGTGCCAGGGTTATCTTGTGTTTATCAGTATAAACGTAGCTATGTCCTAAAGCCACTATTAGCAGAATTTTAAAAACATCCGGACGTTGTTTTTTTGTACTTTTGCACTTTTGAATTAAATGTCTGATGTCAGTTTAATGCCTAAATTGTAGAAACTGTTTGTCTTTGTGTCAGCTAAACATCCGTTTGGACCAGACAGTTGCTGAGCTGAAGAAGCAGCTGACAACAGTGGTCCAGCTGTCCACCAGCAACATGAGGATCTATTACATCGACAAGTTCAGCGCCTTCGGTCCGGAGGAAATGAAGTACAACACCCGGGCTCTCCACTCCTACAGCATCCAAGACGGTGATGAAATACTGGTGGTGCCCAAGACCAAGTGAACAGCTGGTGTCCTACTGGCTGATTAGAGTGACTTATTAATTGATTGATTTATAGGATTATTTGTTGATTGGTTAACTGACATCACAAAATAACTGTGAAATGCATATGGAACAGAATCAGCGGCCCACTTGGAATAGAGAGTAAAACAAGAAAGTGATGGGAACAACTTCATGAAGACTGCATGGTGGACTACAGTGGGTCACTGGGAGGCTCTGGCTGGAAATGCAGCCAGTCTGGAGAGAATTTTGTCTTAATTTGTTTCAAGGTTTTTTTTGAGGGGCATCCACTGGATCTGTCACACTGGAGAGAGCAACTCTCAGTCAGCTAGAAGCTTAAGCAGTGGAGAGGGCACTGCTGTACAGGCGGAGCAGCTCTGTCTTTTAGTACACGGCATGTAATAGTACCTGCATAGGCAAGCATCCAACCCCAGTGGCTTGACCTCTTGTCGCAAAAGTACCCTGGTTATTAGTGAGGCAGCGCTGCTGAGCGGAGAGGGACTGCTACGTTTAATGGCTCTTTTAAAGTGGGCACAATATCAGCAACAGCAGCAGCAGTTATAGGAAAAAACAGTCTTAAAACACTGTTAATGCAGGGGGTGGTGATGAAATTAGCATTTTTTGGGTCCATTTTCTTGTTTTTTTCTCCATATCTCTGTGGATAATTGTCAAAGTTAGAAGATGCTACATCACATTCAGATCATTTTACAAAATACCAATAACAAAAAGCAAGGGATTCTTTCTGGAGCCGTAATGACAATCAACAATCATTACAAAATTTATTATAGAAACTGCAGATTTTAAATCCTAAAAGATCCCTCCAGAGGTTTTAAGACTACTACTACTGTACTCGCTTTGAATAATTTGTGTCTAAAATGTTTTTTCCGCAAACAAGTTAGAAATGGTTAAATATATTTCGTCCTTCTCCCTCATTCAAATTCCAGAATCTATGAATGTGCTAATATTGTTCATTACATTCATTACATTAACGTTCAACTGCTGGAGTTTCCACGTCACATCCACATAATTTTTGGCTGGATGGGGACTTTAAAGAAAGTGGAAATAGGTGAGGCAGGTTAAGAAAAAATCAAAAAGTAAAATTACACCCAGTTGATGATAATATGTCTTTAGGAGTGCAATGATCCTAAATTGATGATATCTAACAGTGTAAACTTTTTGATGTTTTCCTCATCCTGTATGGGGTACCGGTACCGTTCCCTATATAACCAGAGTGAGAGCTGTGTCAGTATTCTTGGCAGGAAGTCACATTTTCAGTGGGTGTCCGTCAGGGTGGTCCCTTTTCACCCATTCTGTTTGTGGATAGTATGTCTAGGTGCAGCCGGGGTGGAGGAGAGTGTCCGATTTGTGGACCTGCTCTTTGCAGATGATGTGATTCTGTTTGCTTCATCAGACTGTGACATTTAACACGCACTGGGGCAGTTTGCAGTCGAATGTGAAGCGGTCGCGAGTCTGAGGCCATGGTTCTCCAGCAGAAAACGGTGGATTGCGCCCTACAGCTTAAGAGTGAGTTGCTGCCCCAATCAAAGGAGATCAGGTATCTCGGGGTCTTGTTCATGCATGAGGGTGAAATGGAGGCATTAGATGGACAGGCGGATTATTGCTGTGTCAGCAGTAATGCTGGCGTTGGACTAGCCTATTGTGGTCCCTCATTTAGCTTACATGGCTATGTGATTGTAGTAGTTTTTGCTGTTATCTATTTCAGATAATTCTTTATGCTTTTAAGAGGTTAGCATTCCATTTTTTCAGTGCTCCATTTTTTTGCTCTTGTTTTACGGACCTTTAAATGTTTAATCATATTTATTTTCCAAGATTAATATAATTAGTAATTTTCCTTGAACAGGCACTGATCTCAGTTCAACGGTGCATGTGAACGCACCGTTGAACTGCCCGTTATTCAGTGAAACATTCCTTTATGCCTACATCAGTGTTTCATCTGCTCCACATTAGTGTAGTCATTTCACTCTATCCTGCACAGAAATACTTCCACCAAAGATAGCTCATTAGAGTATTATTATTATTATTATGTGGAATATATACAATATGTATTGATTTTATTATACAGCCTCCATCGAGTATTAGAGGAGCATTGATGTTTGATGGTTTTGACTTGTTCTATAGCAAGCAATTTAGCAGAATAGGGGATTCCTGACAGTGCCCAATGTTATGGCTATAGACACTGTTGATTTTCAAGCCACAAAATTAAATATTCACATGTAGGGGTAGTTTGGAAACAAACGTGTGTACCCTCAGTTCATCCACTGCTGATAGAAAACTCAGCTTTTCTGATTTTACATCCCAGATATCAATATCTTAAGTGTGTAAATGCCACATTATATCCCTCCTTAATGTTATAATTTACCAGTTTTATTTCATAACACAACTGCTATACTTGAATATTTGAAGGTGTGGTATAATAAGACCAAGGAGTAAGGAGGTGTAGCAATGACACTCAGCAGGTTAGATGAAAAGAGTTACAGGGACCTGTCTCCCCGTTTTATCACAGTAGTGCTGATTAAATGTTAGAGTAGCATGAACCACAGCCATAGCAACCAGCACGGAGAGAGGCAGCAGTGCTGGCACCTACTTAAGTTATAGTATCTGTGCTGATCAGTGTGAGATTTGTTTGAAGTGTGGTGTGTAATTGTTTGCAGGGTGGGTGGTTTTTTGGTATGCATGTTATTAATTGACTATGTGTTTGCAAGGACAGTGGTCACTATGCCTGCTTAGATGTATGGAATATGAACTTGATGGAAATTTATTTTACATTAAGCCCAAGGAAAATATTTGTAAATTTATTGTTACCATCTAGATTTTGGTTTTTTTAACAGTAGTATGTTTTCATGTTATTTGTTGTGTCTGTTAATTTCTTCTGGAACATTAAAGATTCATAACTAATAAACCAACAATCAAAGTTATAGTTAAGGGAAAGGAGACATCCTTAGTTATTATTAGAAGTTTAACAAAAAACGCATCAGGAGTGTGTGGTTTGATTGGATTTGATTGACAGTGGGCTAGCATCACCTTTTTCCAACAGAAACCCGCCCATTCAGAACAGTGAGAAAAACCAAAATAAACCAAAAATACAGAGACTTCTCATGTGAAATAACATGATGATAATTGTTCTAACTTTGGAAGACAGTGATGCGTGTAAACCTAACCTCATTGCTCATAGTAACAAGCTGAAAACAAGGTTAAAATTGATGCGTGTAAACCTTTAACACATATTGGCCCTGTATAGATTTTATTTGGTCATTGTGTTGTTTTGTGTTTTAATTGTTAAAACATCTGGTTTTGCTATCAGTCCCACAGAATCATACTGTGAGGCCTTTGTGAGTCGCCTTTTATTTGTCAACAGTTTTACAGGGAGACATCATCAGATAGGAAGAGATAATAATTCCACCAGCAGTAGCCTCAATAGACCAGAATGCATTACAACCACCTGACGTGTTGTGATTGTAGTTTTGAGTAAGAAGTGAATCGCTTTTTGTTAAACTGCCGCTCTGCTGCCACCATCACCATCACTCTAATTGCTTTCTCCACTTTCACGCATAATCCAGAGATAAATATGACATTTAAAGTGATGCTGTACTTTCACATTTTGTAAAATAGGCTTATGTGCTTTCTTGGAGAGAATTAGATAAAAAGGTCGATGTCTGTAATAATATGCCAAAATAATGCCAAATATGAAGCTGGGGGACACTTAGCTTAGCATTAAGTCTGGGTGAAAACAGTGGGCAAACAGCTAGCCTGGCTCTAAAGGTAACTAAATCTGGCTGGCTAAAACTGATTAATAAACATAAAAACTCAAGTGTAAATATGGTTGCGATTTAACAGGGGTTTATTTGCTGGACTATTTCTGGCCTGGCCTGGCGCACTTTCTGGAGTCTACACTTTTAAATAGTTTACCACATAACCCCTATAAGTAAAACCACAACTAGTCATATACTGTATACACTTATGAGCTTTGGAGGAGCATGTGGATTGTGATACCTTTGTATTGGACCAGGCTAGTTGTTTTCCTGTTTCAAGTTGTTGTGTTCAGCTAACCAAGCTGTAGCTTCATATTTAGCCTGCAGACATAAGAGCGGTGTTAATCTTCTAACTCACTGCCAGACAGCAAATAAGCATATTTCCAAAAATATCACTGTTGCTTCAAATGAGTCGAGTTTTTTTTTATGAATGAAATAATTAATTGAAGTAGTCGAACACCTCCTGATGAGTAACTGAGGGTGAATTTCTCCTTTAAATCCAGTATAACCCATTACCTCCCTCTCTACTCCTCAAAACCAGCGCGGTCTGTTTGTATTGTAAGAAACAACTGAGCAAATGAGAAGCCGAAGACCTGTTTCAAAAACAGAAAAACTCTTCTGTTAGATTAGGGCTTGCCTGCTGAAATGGAGATCATTTATACATTGAAAAGCTCCATATTTCCTCTGCTTAGATAAATACTCAACACATAATGCTAGACATCTGGCAGCTTCAACACAGCACATCCTGTTTGAAAGGAAACCTGTGGAACTAAATAGATACTTGCTACTGGGTATATCAGTAAATACACTGCTTGAGTCATCATCTGCCGCTAAAAGTAGTGCACCAGAGCTCACATGGATTTCAGAAGGCTGTATTTGTCTTTAATTATAGTGTTATAGATTTTGGTTGGACTAAATGTGCAGATTTTATCCCGCTCAGATTTACACACCAGTATTTAAGCTAATCAATTCACTCAACTATATGTAACACGGGACTGTTCATAATCTGTGGCAATTAAAGCATAATCATTTTTTGTAGGAATCTATATGAAGTATTAAATGGAACAGAATGAATCATCTTTCTTGTATAAGTGGAGAAAGACGCGTCACTGAATGGTAATAAACGACAGTTTCCCTCCTCAGTGTGTGACAATTTGTTTCATTCACAGCAGCAGCATGTCAGGGGTCCGGGTGTGTTTCATACACAGATGGTTATACTGCAGTATGATTTTATGACTCATTCGCTTTGATGCAGATGCTCGCACACTCCAGCTTGAATAACTACTTGAGTGCTGGAACTTGGAGAGCTTAAAAGAAAACAAATATGATATAGGCTATTAGGAGATTGAATTAGAACTAATATAAAATGTATTCATTTAACAGCATTTTTCTTTCGTACTTCTTTAATTTTTAGACATTCAGAGCGTCACAAAAACAGTGAGCTTTAATAATTTCTTCTAAAAATTGATTTGTATATAACATATTAGTGGCAAAATAGCCCATATAAAACAAGTATCATTGCACTGTGATGGCAAAAAATAAACGGCAATTCTCTCTGTGCTAGAGGGTACTTATCCCATATTAACTATTTATTTGTATTGACTTACTTAAATCCATTACTATTAGTACTACTACCCACCGTATACTACTGTTAAATTATTAATAGCAATACTTTCCCAGGGGTCATAAACTACGAAACAGGAAAAAGATCACGATGTCATCTGTATTTTTACCCAGCAGATATCAATATCACAGTATTTGGTGACAGTCCCAGTTGCATTCACAATCCGAACAACTTTTATGGTTAAGAAATACTATAGTATTGAGGTGACTGAATTTATTATGTAGGCATTGGTTTCTCCAACAGTTTCTCATTAAAAGCATGTAAACTTACTAGGTGGACTAAGCATTATTTTTAGCTGTATTTACCCCTGGAAAGTCTACTTGGTACTTAGCCTTACAACCACAAAGCTGAAGTAGCGGTGTTTCCCATATCCGTGAACGTAGCATTTTTTCAATGAAAGAAATCTCTGATGTTTACGTTCATCACCATGGCGACGGTGTAGGAGGCGGTTCGCCGCTGGTGACGCTAACAGAGAGGTATGAGCCAATCAGAAACTAGCTCTGTTACCGGACTGACGTCACAGTTAAAGCGAAAATAACCGTTACTTGGTTGCTGAAGTCTACAACTGCAAGGGGACAGAAGAAATGGCTGAATACCAGCGTAGTCTTCATTAAAGCCCATGGCGGTGTATTCTTCTATCCAACATTATAGGTCACCCTTAGTGGTGGTCTAAAAAGCAGCACAAACCAGCCATAAAGATACTTTTTTTTGGGGGGGGTGGGGGGGCGTATCGTTGCCCGTTTGGATCGGGATGATCTCCAACTGTGAGGTGAGTGATTGCAGTTTACTGGCGTTACCTTTTGCCCTGATCGGTGCTATTCTCTCCTATGCACAGAAGCACAAGCCAAACTCCCATCACACTCTGGCAATGTTACACTGCCTTTCTTGTCGCGAATTGATACAAATCTTACCGACCGCTATGTTACACATTTTAAAAGTCACAATGAGACGCTACATATTTCGGCATAACACATGCCTGCGAAACCGGTTTCTATCTCTGTATAATTTCATGTTATAAGACAGGCACAGAAATTGCCCTACTGTGTGTTCTGGGGAAGAATAACAGCTGAACAAACTCTAAAAAGTTACAACGTTGTCGACTGCTTATTCTGTCGGATAACGTCACAACTTAATTAACGTTAACCATATGCCCAAGATTGGAGTGGTGCTTTAGTGAGATTAACGGTCCTAGCAATGTTATTACCCGTGAAATGTGTATGGTTTGGCTATAACTTAAGCAGTGCCACACTTCACTTCACCTAACGTTAACTTACACACAATGGTGGTCGGACGGTGGTCTCTGAACGCCGCTGCAGTCTTGACCACACCGATTCTGTAGTCTTGAGTTAGCTAGCGAGTTAGCTATGCTAGTTAACTAACCTATGCGGTATGTTCACCGAGGTTATACAGACGAAATAACTATGCAGGTTAGCTAATTCGCGTTTTATTAACTTTAGGACGCTGAGTTTGAATCTCCTCTCCGCCCCCTTCACGGACAGTAACTTACTCTGTCACAGCTGCACCGCTTCCATTACCGAGCTTCGCTCCTGGGGTCTGAGTGGTTACCTAATCACGCACGGAATAACGCTATCACCATACTCTGTGAGGAATATTTCAAACACATCGATATTTGCCTCAAATCCGTCTTTTCAGAACCACATTCAAACGGCCGCACTGCAGTGCATCAACTATGGCCTCTGTGCCAATCGTCCCATGTCCTCCTACTGTCATGTAATGCTATACCCTTCACAGAGACCGTCTTTTTCCATTGTCTTAAACACATAACGTTACGTCAACTGTTTTCCAGTGCTAGGGAATACTCTGTTTTATCTGGTAATTAAGTGGTGATGTATATTTTCCATACTTTGCTATATTTAGATGTGTGGCCCACAGACTGTATAAAACGCCAGAATAAGGGAGACAAGGTAGAATATGACTTTCATTTGAAAGATATTGAAATTACTTGTAGAATATGTCATATAGAAGTCATATTATGATGATTATGATTAACTGATTAACTGATATGATTATGATTAACTGATGACAAATTTAATTTTCATTTCATTTATTGTGAAATTTTAGAGCAACTGACAGCCAACAAATTACTCAGTATGACATTCTGGGGTGCATACACTACCTATGTAATCACGATCCAGTGAATCTTGCCCCTCACTTCAGATTTCAATTTCTGTGAAAGCAGCCAATCTGCTGGCTAAAGAATCAGGGTGGACTTGATGCTTACCCAGCTTGGCTTATAAAAAGCCATAAGGCTAGTCCTTTAAGAGCAGATTGGAATGCCACTGAGTGTTGAGTGACCTGCAGAGGTCATAGGCGTCTGCTATATTTACCGGCTCTGTAACTTGATCTGTGGCATTCTGGATCGCTGTGCTCACACTATCCCCTCATACTCTTGAGCCACAACCTCCTAAGTAGCACCCCATTGCTTTCTGTCTATTGGCCTGGCCGCTCAGAACAACAAGGGTGAGCCTCTTACAAAACAATTTAACCGCCGCTCTTCCTCCCCTTTCTTCTTTTAGGTACCTGCTTGTCAGTTGAATGCCTCCAGTGTTGGGCATGTCTTCCCAAGAAGACAATAATAGAGGACAGGGATGGTGTTTCACAAAGTTCTAGCATGAAGAGAAGCACTGTGATCAAATCTCCGGGGCTGGTGATATGCCCTACCCCGGAGAGTTCACAGTTCTTGATAGATGTGAAGTTTGCATTGGATAGTGAAAATATGTGTAATAGCTGGTTGTGATGGCAAAATACGAGCCTTGAAACAAGTGCGGGAAGAGCCGCATAATGAAGCTGTACAAGATGGAGTCAACCTATCAGCCTATGAACCTTCTTTTTAGAACTGAGCAACTTTTTTTTTAATACGAGCTGAAGGATGCGTCATCGATCTTTAATGGTTGGACGTGAAATGTGGAGAATGTGTTGACCGGTGGCCTGTAACCCACTTCATGCTGAACGTGTCTGCTGTAAAGAGAGAGACAGCCCAAAACAGATCAAGATTGATTTTTGCTATCTTCGTCAAATACCAAGGCAATATTTCTCACATGCAGCATTTCCTCTGTCCAGCTGGATAGTTTAATAGCAGTGTTGCAGCATGTGATCTACTGTTAGTGTGTGCATTTGCCTGTTTCAGATTACTCTTCTAAACTAAATTTCCCCATTTAAGAGAAAACGATCAATAGTTTTTAACGTTGCTGTTTGACTGTTTTGCCCTGCCTGTTGAATGGTATGTCATGTAACATACATGTCTGTGTGTTTCCACAGGAGTGATCTGTGTCACGAAGTCTGTGTGTGTGTGTGTGTGTGTTTGCGTGTGTGTGTGTGTGTACACTGTGGGGTAGCAACAGTAGAATGAGCTGCCCTGGAGCTGTTACAGTCTGCAGGGACTGACACACACTTCTACAAAAACAGCAGGTAACTACGTCACACACACACACACACACATCCTCAAGTTCATAGTGCATTCATTCATTGTTGTACATCACAGATTGCATGGTTCAGATGTATCACAGCAGAATTGACTTGTCCCTTTATGAAAGAGAGTCAGAAAAAGTTGGAAAACTAAGTTATGTGTTTGATCAGCTTACCAATGACTCACAGAAATGACTAAACTGGAAAGGTGATGCTGCACGTCAGTTTTGTCATTACTGCCATGTAGGACACTTAATAGAAGATTTAAATTGCAGCTCCTACTGCTAAAACCAATATCATTAAAAAAACAACATTCAGCAGTTTTGTTTGCACACACGCATTATCAACTCATATCCGCTGCAATAGACACCAAAACTAACCTGTGGTGCAGCTGTTGTATAACACAGTGATGGTAACATATTCAGATTTCAAATGGATACCAGTTTATCTGGTGGATTTGGAAAAATAATCAAGAGAAAGTCAGAGAAAAATAAATAAAAGGTTTTTTAAAGCTGTGCACTGATTTGGAACATTGAGAAGTTCCGTCTTGGATGATCTGAAGCTCCTCCTTGAGGTCAGAGCAGACAGCAGCTACTTAAAAAACAGACCACGGAGTGCCTTGTGTGTCAAAAGTAACGTTTTAATCCTAAAAGTGACAGGGAGCCAATGGAGAAAAGCTAGCACTGGTGTGATGTGCGATCTGTGTTCAGTTAAGATGTACTGAGGCAGGTGAACCAAGGACAGATAGACCAATTAATTGGCCCGGCCAATATATTAGCTGATATCGGATTGATCAGTTTGAGGCTGATAATTGACAACAAATTGCAGAACAGAAATGCCAAACTAGGTTCAAAGTAATGTAAAAACATTGTCACCATTACATAGTATACCAGAGGGCAATGACAAGATCATTTTTACACTGTAAAATGTCCAGCTTAGCATGTATCTTGGCCACAATTCATTAAAAGACAAAAACAAATTTAAGGTGGATTTTAGTATCTGTACCAACAAAAAGAATTTCTGCTTTTTCACTGTCATGTTGTAGAAATGTTTCTGACATCCGTTCTTTTATTGCACTAAGTCAGTTTTGTGTCTAGCTTCATTGCGATAATAGAGAGACAATGGAAATGACGTGCTCACTAATGGAGACACGGAGTGTTTGGTGTGACAGATTTAAACCACTCACGTATGGTTCCAGGTATCCCAGCGCACCAGAGTGTGGAATGCAGCACGTGCAGAGGGCGCTTACATCAGGATGTTGCTTGTAACAAGAAGAACGGCGGTCTCTGAGGAGAATTTATAACATACAGGATTGTTTTCCAGAATCTCTAGAATTTGTACTGGAGAAAGTGCTTCTAAAATGTCATTAGCATTATCAGTTTTTAGGGCAAGTCTTTAAAATCAAAAGTGAGTGACACCATCACTGACATCCTGGTGATATCATAGTGCTGCTGGTGACTGACTCTTTACAAATAGATAGAAGGCCACGTCTGTGTGTATAAAGCTTGTCTCAGCATCACTCAGTGTAATGGCACAGACTGATAGGTGTTCCAAAAAATAATGTCATCTAATTGGCCAAATGATTAGCTCAATGAATAAAGAATTACGCCAGTCAGCTGCAGAGGCTAGATCATCAATCACTGTAACCTGCAGATTCAGTCCTCTCTGAGGTCACTGCTGTTTTTATGGCCTCTCATGTGAGTCACCAACAGATGGTGGTAATGATGAATGCAGATAGGCTCCTCCTCTCCAGGTTTTCATATTGTAGAAACTCAGGAAGCTGGAAGGAATTTCTTTGTAGCTGAAAATGAAGATGAGCATCAAAAAGGAAAATAAAAAACAGTTCTCCTCAGTTGCAACCTTTGTATGCTGTGCTTTGTGGGTGTGAATTTTGAGAGTTTGTTCAAGGCTGGAAAATGAAGGTGACAGAGGTGTAACAGTTGGAAGGCGTTGCTTGAGGGGCTAGGAAAGCAAAATCCTTGATATCTCTTTCAGGGCATTTTTTATGACTCAGATGTTTATATTAACATATTACCCTCTTTCATTTCCTTTATTCCCTTCATATCTAGTTGTAAATAAAGCATTATACCGTATACATCATTGTTTTGCCACTCACAGGACATGGCTGAGAGGGAGATAAAACTACTGAATGGCATCTAACCAGTAGCTAGGGAAGGCTGGACAAGGTCCAACTATGGCTTGTCAGAATAGCCAAGTCGTCAAGCCTAGTTTTAATACGAAACAGCTTGGCAGCTAGTTGTAATGGGCAAAAAGGGAGGGCAGAGGCGTCAGTGTGGCCCTCACAGACATCAGCAGTCTCTTATCTGCTCACATTTCAGGGTATATATAGCCGCCTGTAAGGCCAAGCCAAACCCAGCACAGCTCAGAGACCTCCTAACAGCCCCCATGTTGATTTATAACATTATTCCTTATGAGAGCTTCACTATGTCTACATCATGTTTTGGTGTGTGTGTGTGTGTGTGTGTGTGTGTGTGTGTGTGTGTGTGTGTGTGTGTTGCTACAGCTGTTTTGGTTTATATTGTGGTAATGGTAACAATAGAATGTCTTATGGATGTGGCAGATATGGTCATGTGGATATGCTTTTCTGCATTACTTTATAAATGTACCAACACTGGTTTGTACAGTCTGGCAAAATTCATCGAAGGTCATTTCTAAAGCTAAAACCATTCAGTTATAATGTTAGAAAAGTAATTTCTTGATGGCAGCTTGTCTTAAAGCTCCACTAATAAATGTGTGTGTGTGTGTGTGTGTGTGTGTGTGTGTGTACACACACACACACACACACACACATATATATGTGTGTGTGTGTGTGTAACATCATAGGGGTCACATGTAGTTATCACTACTAACCTCTGCGGTTCCCCTCAGGTCAATTTTTACTGTCTCTCAGCACATTATTTTGGTTCACGGTGTTTTCAGCCGCAGCAGGCAGCTTCTTCCAGTGAAAAAGCTCTAGAAACTCACTGTATTCTACCTGCCCAGCACCAAACAAAAGACATATCCAGTTAGCACCTAACTGCTGAACACAGTGGAGCATTTAAAAGTCGATGGAGACACAAAACAAGCTAAAACCAGAGCAAATATTTGACTTACATTAATTTAGTGATGATTGGTAAGGTTGCTCTGTGTACGCAAAATTTGTAAACAGGCAACTCTTTGCTGACATTTCTCTTATATTATATTAATAATATAAATATATAAACTTTTATTTATGTAGCACCTTTCATTCATAAAATGCCGCCTGTTTTGTGGGTTACTTTAGGAACAGTTAAAACACCAGCATCAGAGGGCCTAAGGGCTGTTGTTGGTTAATATGGGGTTTATATCATTAGGAGCTTTAAACATTACAAAACCCAACTACAATTTCAACAAACTACATAAAACATACATTCCTCTCTATGTATACTTATACACTATATACTCTATATCAGGGGTCGGCAAATAAGTCTGGCACCTGGCCAATTTTTTTTAAAGTCAAATCTACAATTTATAATCACTTATTGAATGTGCCCCTATTTAGCTCAGTCAGAGGTCCTCAGGGCTCCCGGTTGAAGGGTTGGGAGTTCAATCCCCACTTGCTGCTAGTATTATTTTTCTTCCTTTTCAACAAATTGATTGTGAAGAGATCATATTATATATCTCAGTTAAGCATGTGCAGGAGCGTGTGCCTCCGGCGATTAGTCCACATCATCATTTCCCCAGTATCTCCAGCCAGAGGAAATTCCTGCATTTTTCATTCAGGGGCGCTCACCTCAAAACTGCACTGATTCAGCTGAGATAGCGGTGATCATTTACTATAGTACAGCACTTCTCCACACACTCACGCAGACGCACATACTCTCACTCCAAATCACTAGAGAGCATCCGTGCTGATGTTACATTCATGCAATGTCACGGCGGCCTTGGCGTCCTGCGTCATCACACACGCTCACCTGCTGCACTTACGATCAGCTCTGCTCTCTAAAAGGCCGGGGGGAGGACAGTGTGTACTGTAAGAGGTCTGACTCATTGGAGTGATGGGTTTTCAAGCTAATAGACCCAATCAGGAGAATTTGACATGTGTCTGTGGCTCTTTCATACGTCCATATGAATTCATACATACAAAATATTTACATTTAAGGCTTAGAAATATTTTCTCCATATTAGCCGGGTTTATTTTCCAAGGTTTTGTCACTGAAGATACGCAGAGATCCAGTTGTATTCAAGTCTTAAAACCACTTATTTTGCTCTTTTTTTCCCCAGTAATTATCTGTAGCTTCAGGGCCACATGCTAGATTCCTGATGAATCTAAGGCCAGTAATCAGTAGGTTGATCAGAGCAGTGAGAGTAAACAAAAAACATTAAGGGGTGCGAGCCGTAGAACCAAAACAATGAGCTGCAAGGCGCTAAAATGTTGCTTGTGTTTTGTTAGTTGTTTTCTTGTTTGTTTTTTATCTTTAAACTTGCTCTCAAATCCAGTTCCCGGTAGTGAAGCGAGGTTCCTAAAAAGCTAGCTTTAGCTTGGTTTTCTGAAACCTGCCCAGTAAGTGAAACCTCATCTCTCCAGCTCTTTGCCAAGAATTGCCAGCAGTGAGCTGCAGAGCTGCTGAAATTCTCATGCAGTCACTTCTGCCACTGTGCCGACAGCTTTCTTAATACAGATTTAGTAGAAGCTTGGCAGACCGACCAGCTCTTTTCTTAGTAGTAGAATGTTGCATTTCCACATTGTTATACTTTCTGTTTTTCTCTGGCCTCTCATATTTGATTCTATCTTATCCTGTTCTATAATTTTCCAGCAGCACAGAAGTTCGTTAGGCAGAGCTTTTTTTCTCATTTCCTTGGTGGTTTTCTGAAAGAAGGAAAGGAATACAGAACATTAAGTGCAGCCAGCAGTCTGTAGCTCTGATAGTCAGTGTAAATTGGTTATAGAATCTGCCCTGCTACTACTTTTAAGTCTGTTATGCGTCGGTAGCGAGCAAACAAATGCAGCTTTTTGCCATGGTAGCTATGGAAACTACTGGTTACCACAACCTCAGGGGAGGCTGAAGATGCAGAGCGGCCAGAGTGTGTGTGTGTGTGTGTGTGTGTGTGTGTGTGTGTGTGTGTGTGTGTGTGTGTGTGTGTGTGTGGGGCGCGTGCTCGTGCCAGTGCGTGTGTTGTTGTTTCCGTGGAGACATCTCCTCTCAGAAGTGAGATCCATAGTTTGCTATCATTTTATGGGTCCCGCGTGTCCGGTGTGGAGCGGTGTGACTTGCTGTTTGCACTTCACTCTCAGCAGCTCGCCCACCAGGCTAGCCCGAGCTTGTTACTCTCAGCTGCCCTGGGTCTTTGACTGAGACACAGCTGTGGGAGTACAGAGAAGTGCATGCATGAAGCAGTCAGGGTTAGGCTTAACCGAGGCCAAGGTGATACAGTCCAGGGTTCAAAGCACATACCGGATAACCTTATTCAAGGCTGAAGAGCCCCTAATAAACACAAGAAAACCATATATGAATTTGTCTTTCTTGTTCATGATTGCGTTTTGTTAATCTGAGAACCACTGCTTTAGTGAAGAGCAATGTTTATACTTTGGGTCTTACTGACAGAGTAAACTCATGGTGCCACAGATCATCCAGGATTCACTGTAATTCCTCTCACACATGTTTTTATCCTTCTGTTGACACAGTGAGGAGTCTCATAATGAAGGTTTTAGCTAGCGCGATGATAAAGGATGGGGCCTCGGAAGTCTGTGGATTCTGCAGTGATGGATAAGTTTTGCTTCAGTCAAAGTACAAGCTTTGACAGAATTGCTGCGTGGCTAGTGTCCCCTCTGTGTTCAGGCAGCAAATTACCAGCTCAAATGACCAGATACTGTGCACTGCAAAGAAATGATCTGGAGAGGAATTTTTGGTAACCTTTGGTAAATGAAATAATCTCTATGCTGATTTTAAAAATTTAATTCAGTTTGGTACAAAGATTTAAAGCCACTATGTGGTTTGTTGTTGTTGTTTTTAAAGCTACTAATAACATAGTTTAAAAAGTATTTTTCTCTAACCTCAAATATTTATGACTAGAAATGCAGAAATCCAAGTTGAAGTTCAGAAGAGCTGCTAGCTCCTCTACAACACAGGTAGATAAACATAGCTCTGGTGACTTTCAAAGCTCCACCAGACGCCCTGTCTTTCAGAGGATCTGACAGTATCTTCTTATGGCTGGTAGCTCTGACTACCGGCTCTACGTCGCTTATAGTCAGTCTCCTCCAATCCCCAAGGGACTGGTACACTTTCATTTATAAGGCAATTCTTGGTCTGCTGCCAAGCTACCTACGTGTTCATATCATGCAGAAAAGTAACGGGCGACACTCTTTGCATTCTCAGGACTTCTTTATGCTCTCTGTGCCACATACCCGTACGGAAACGGGAAAGAAGGCATTTCTGTATTCTGCACCTTCAGCATGGAATACGTTGCAAAAGGACTTGAAACTTACTGAATTAATCTCGCTAAACACATTTAAATCCAAAATGAAAGACTTAATATGTAAGTGCTCTTAGACTGTAAAAACGATTTAAAATGACTTTATGAAATGTTAGCTTACTAGTCTTCTGTCTTCTACTAGTCTTCTGGTTAAGTTCGGTATAAAACTAGACCCATACAAGCGCTGTTAAAAAGGTTAATAGCTTAGTAACCATTCTATCTGCAAGTTATTGCACCAGGGTTAGGGGTCTGTATATGCGGCTGTCTTTTAGTAAGTTTGTAGTTTGTATGACAGGTGAGTTAAACCATCACACTAGTTGCGGTGGTTGATGCATGTTTGTTCCACCACAGTTTCGGCCAGGCTTCCTGCCACGTTGCCCAAACTTGGTAATTTTCTGGCTCCAGTAACGGATAAATGTGGTGATGGACAGTAAATCCAGATCCAGGCTCAATCCCATTAGAAAAGTATGGGTGATGTCAGAGATGCAGTGTTCTGTTTTATTGTTGCCATCTGCATTACAGTGCCAAAACCAAAATAACCCTCCAAACACCGCTGCTGCCAAATTATATAAACAAAACACGTAGATCTACCAGGCCTGTCTTCAACTGGCTGACTTAAAGCAAGGCCAGCTTCTTGGTGCTGTTAGCCTGGCTGGCTCAGCAGTACTCAACTGAGTAGCCACATTCATGGCCTGGCCTGCCTTTGTGTGTCTTGGCCTAACAGTGTGTGCTGGCCTGTCTCCAGCACGCCGCCTGTCTGCCAACTCTAGATCCATATGCTGAATTATTGATAGACCAGTGATCACAGAGAGAGAGAGGCAGAGGGAGAAAGCGATAGAGACCCAGAAGGAGGGGAAATTACACTGACGAGAAGTATATGTACTCAGAGAGAAGGCAGGGTGCCGAGGAGGAAGAGCGAGAGCGAGAGAGGACAGGGATCAGTGTGTGTGTGAGAGAGAGAGAGAAAGACAGATTAAAGAAATAGGAGCCCCACTCACTGAACTCAACACGGATCAGCAACACCAGATACTTTTATTTATTCAGACGCTGCTGTGCATGTGAACAAGAGCCTCTCTCTGCGTCTGCCGCCACAGGAACACACTGTGCTGCCTGCCTGGCTTTACCTCCAGCACCCAGCTGGACTCTCCCATTATAGCCGTGGGAGACGCACACTATACAGAGAGACAGAGGAGGGGTGGGCTGGTGCAAAATAGTCAGGAGCGTTTTTGTTGCATATTTCTATTCATCTCCTTGGTTTTAGAAGGGGATTAATGTTGGTAGGCTCCAGTGGGTTTTCCAAGTGAGTGGGATTCAAAGCCCAGTAGAAGATGCTGTGCCTTCCTTGTGCATTAGATCACAACTAAATACTGTATCAGAAATCATGCTAGCTAGTGCTAACTGTGTCACTACAGGTCTGCCTTTACGGGATTGTCATGCCTCTTAGAGTTGCGCAGTGTGAGTATCCATGTTGTAGGCATCTCTGCTACACTTTGTAAACCTCATGGGTAACCAGCTGTGCGCTGTAAAAGCCTGTAGATAGGCAGCAGAGACGTTAAAGTAGGGGCTGTAGCTAATGTCACTGGGCCCTAGGTGGACACACAGACATGATGGCCTTATGTACTGTAGGTCCTTTTAATGTGTTTAAGTCTAAGGGAGTACAAGTGGTAACAATGAAACCATATACATTGGTTTGATATATGAAACAACTCATTGTACATGTTAAAGTTGATTTTATAGTCACATGTAGATCTGCTACGCTGCGAAAACCATTAAACAATATATGCTGTGGCTCTGGAGGACCTTTATTAAACCTGAGAAAACTATTCACATGACATCACTTGAGTAATCTCAGTTTAGGCATGGAAACTACACTTTATACTTTATACTATTTATTATAGGGCTGGACGATATGGCCAAAAATGTTAACACACTAAAAAGTTTCATATCTTTCGATATCGATAATTATCACGATAAGTATCAAATCGTTATTTCTTTCGAGTTTAAAGGCTGATTTTGAAGAAGTTGAAGAAACCTGATGGTTAATTGGTTTAAACTCTTCTTTATGGGCAACACTTGAGGCCAAGCAGTGGATCACTTCACAAATCTGAGGCAGAACATTCAAAACAATTATTTAAACTAAATTGATAAAATCTTTGTCAACCAATATGCACGAGTAAAATGTAAGTAAAAGCTTTTTTCAGTCCTTTTTCCTCTACAAAATAAACATCTTAATAAAAAAAATTATGATTCAAGCGAATAAAATAAAAAATGTATTGACTATTTACTGAACATTTGTTATATTGTTATTGAAAAAGATTATATTGCGATAATTATTGTTTTATTGTCCAGCCCTAGTTTAGTATATAAATTATTATATTTAGGTCACAAAGACCGTTGTCAGATCTGAATATTCACAGAACAGACTGTATAGTCTGTCACAGCGGGGGTCAGTAGTTTTCAAAACCCAGAAAACATAAAGTGGAGACATTACGAGACCCTCGATTAAAGCAATATGCCACAGAATAATTCACATCCTCGCACCTAATTCCACTTTTGCATTGTTTTATGTTCCTGGTAGTGTAAGGCCATTTTAGGATATAAATCATATTCTTGGTGATTAGAACGGGGGATCAGTTTATTGGGATTTTTAGCCTGATTCTTGGGTGATGAAAAAAAACTTTGTTTTAATGGAATTGTTACACTGGGCTTTAAAGTGCCAATATAGTTGTATGCTAATGTAGTGGAGACATTTTTCACTTACTACTACTGCATTATGTGCCACTCAGAAATAACACCATCCTTGTCGACAGTAAAAGGAGACGCGATGTTCACTCAGATAGATTGATTTTGATAACGTAGTGCACTTAATGGGTGAAAAACACTATAAAGTGCTTTGAAAATGGGTTGAAACGTGAAAATACTGATACAATACTTTAAATAAGAGGACAGGATAATCAATATGGGCATATATCACTTTAGATTTTAAGTTTTAATTATATAATGCCAAAATGGTGGAGGTTTTATAGTCAGTGATGCACATTCTTGAATCCCTGTGTCTCTAAAACCAGATTAATGCTTAGTAAAGCAAGGATAAATGATGTCCTAACTTGTGCCTACACTGTTGCTGTAGTGTAAGTATTGATTTGATTGTTGCTGATGAACTAATAGTCGTGCCTCTTTGCTGTGGCTGCAGTCAATGCAGTCTTCCAGAGGCTCTCCCTCCCTGTGGCTGAGAAACCAGCAGCAGCAGCAGCAGCAGCAGCAGGATGTCCCGCGTCTCCTCCACCGCCAAGCGCTACACTGGCTCCTCCTACACCAGCCACTACAACTCCTACAGCTCCTCCCTGACGCCGGGCCTTAGCTCCTACAGCGAGCGGGACAGGCTGTCCTCCTACAAGTCCCCCACCTCCTCCTCCACCTCTTCCTCAGGTTACTCCTCCTCCAGCTATCTGAACAGCTCCGCCGCCCGCAGCCGCAACTACAGCACCTCCTCAGACCCCGACCGCGACCGGGGTCGAACCATCCCGCGTGCCGACATCCTCGGAAGCAGCAGCAGCAGCCGCCGCAGCGAGAGCCTCAGCAGAACCCCCGTCAAGAGCTATGGAGGGTCAGGACTGAGTGGCGGATCTGCCTACACCGGCTACAGTTCCTACTCTTCGTCCTCGGCCCAGTCCAGCTACCTCTCCTCTTCACCGGTGGCCTCCAGCATCTTACTCAACCGACGTAAATCTGTATCCCAGAGTGACTTGAGCAGGGACCTGGCCTCTCTGGGCCTCAGTGACAACTCCTCCTCTTCCTCCACCCAGTCTTCTTCCACCAGTGCCCTGCGGAGCTATCGAAGTCGGACCAGCGATGTGGCCAACTCGTATGGCACAAGCTCCCGCCCAAGCTACTCAGGCCTGTCGCGGAGTTCTACTCAGGAGGCCCTCTCACGGAGCTCCACCCAGGAGGCCTTCGGCAGCAGCAGCAGAGCATACAGCTCTTCGACATGGGAACCGAGCAGTAACAGGCTGTCCGACTCCCCCACCAGGGACTCCACGGTAAGAGAATGTCTCTTGTTGTTGAACGTGCTGGTTTGAAGCTTGCTGCTTTTACTGTGGATTTACTGTTCCAGAGGGGATCAATATCCAGGGCCTGAGTAAAGCTGAAAGAGAATGAGTCAGAGCTGCAGTCTTCACCACAGAGGCACACTGGTTTCATTTCATTAGTTTCACACACATGGGAAAGCCCCACAATGCCTTGTGGGGCTCTGAGAATACTTGTTTTTACCAAATGGGGGCACTGTTGCTCAAATTTATGTTAAGGCACTTGAAGTTGTGGTTTACAATAATGTACAAGACGTATTATACTCTCTTACATGCCTTTAACGTGTTCCTTGGTAGACTGAGCTGTTCAGACAGTTACAATGCGTCTTTCTTTCTAACACAACACTAAGCGAACGTACACCTCTCAGAAGGTGGCTTTGATTAGCTGGGCCACTAGCCTCATCTCTAAGCTCAGTATTAATGACCCGAGGTTCCTCTATGCGGGTCAGAAAGCACAACTGACCCACTTCCGTCCGAGATTAACCCCGATAACCACTTACATTGGAGGAGGATGGGGAGAGGGGAGGAGCGGGAGAGTGGTTGGGAGTAAGGAGGAAGAGTGGAAAAGAGATTTAGGGTGAATTTCTGGTAAATCTCTACTTGAAAGTGCTCTTCAAGTTAAAACCACGAATAAACATCTCTTAGAATATCCTTTTCAAACACAGGATCAGACAGATTGACTATAAGATTATACTGGGGCACAATAAAGTTTAAATTCTGTTGTACATCATTGTTGTGTTGTGTTCACTATATTACACTCTTATTGTTGTAACTATCATTTTGTTAATTAACAAAGTAATTACCATCCGCTCTCAGATGAAGTTCTAATGCATCAGAGTGCTTTATGAGTACCACTTGAAGTAAATCATGTAGTTATTATTAACCACCTCTCCATGAGCATATTAATCAGTCCGTGTGTCAAACATTCCTCCAGCAACGATACTCTTTTTCAGGATTAGTCACTACATTAGAAGGAAGGCCCATACTCTCAAAAATAAAGAACTTCATTCCCATCATAACATCAATAACAGCAATACAGCAATAATAAAGCTTAAACAATGGGAATCATGAGGTCACCGGACACCATGTACTAATCAGAGTGTCTGTACAGTCTAGGGAACACTGGATAAAATTATTTCTTTTTGCTTGTAAAAAAAAATATTATATTGTACTATGAGCCTGCATTTCATCACTGTGAAGCACAAAGAGACTGGTATTGGTACTCGTCCATGTATCAGCATCAGGCCAGTAACTCATAGCACCTCATAAAGTATAACTGACCCTTTCCTGCAGTGCACTTGGCAAGCTTGAACTTGACTTTTATTCTGATTTAACGTATCCAGTAATCAACACCTATCCATCATGCACAGGCTGAGAAGTACAGGGCTTTCACTGGATGTCACCAGCTGGGCTATTTGGACTGTTAATTAACCCCAGGCCTCTGTTACTCCAGGCACATTTAATCACCCTCTTCCCCCAGGGCTGGGCATTTGCACTGATAAATATTTTGGAGCACAGTCTGCAGAAACCAGCCTCAGTAAGGGTCTTGAGTTTGAGATTGTCTCATATTTAAACAATAGTATTGTGTAGTACTGAAACAACAATCTTTGCTAAACAGAAACCATTTAGTAGATAATGGTAAATGTAGTTTAAGGCTGAGGTAGGAAATTTATTCATAAACATTTTTTGTTATATTTGTTGAAATTCTCTTTACCCGACAGCAATCAATAAATCAAATGCTCTGACACAAAAATTAAATACAAAATCCGGTATCTGATGCTGTCACCAGCTGTCATCTGCCTGTGCATGAACAGGTGTTTAGGGGAGTGGCTTTGGAGAGAGGCCTCAATGGAAGGGGTGAAATTATCTTTCAGTTGGATATTTGCACTTCGTTTTTTGAACAAACAAGATATGACATTAATAAGGTTTATCAACGAGTAGAGGTGCTGGTAGGTAGAGTTTTTATGCTAAGCTAAGCGAACCTGCTGCTGGTTGTAGTTACATATTTATTCTACAGACATGAGGGCGGTATCAATCTTCTTATCTAACTCTTGGCAAGAAAGTGTATAAGTGTATTTTCCAAATTGTTCCATTAAGTAAAAATAACTCAACTTGTCATTATTTCAGGCATATTATAGACTAAACAATGCATCAGAAGAATAATCATTTGATTTTTCAATAGAAAAAAATAATCATTAGCTGCAACTCTGGGTTGATTTGTATTTGATTGTAATTTTACTCCATTACATAAACTCTATTCATAAAGCTTTTGGTCAGCAGACACCCCTTGCGTGTCAAAGATGTCCATGTGCGCCGGCTGACACATTTTGAAGAAAAAGGTCAGGAATGATCTCATGACTGATGAGCGTCAGAATGACAGCCGCCGTGACCACTTAGTGACCTCTCTCATTATGTCATATCAGGTCAGCCATCCTCAGGCGACACAGTGGTGCTTTGTTTTCTTGCCGTTCAGGGTGATGAAAGTTAGAGAGGAGGGAATCTTTTATTGGTAGTTAAAGATTGTAGTAACAATCAACAACAACTAAGAAGTAACTCAGTTGCCATTTGTGAAAATGAGGCTTACAGATGTCATCGGTTTTTCAGTATAACAAAATTTTTGGTTTTGGATATTAGCAATAATGATGTGATTTCTCAGTTGAAGATGCTCCCATGAATTCACCACTTAAACATATTAATATTTTGGTGTTTGATGTCAGTATCAGTGAAATACCATACCATAACTTTTAAACTTTTAAACTGTCTCTGTGCACCCCTGTCCTACTTCTTGACACCGTGGTAGCCCCAAGGAGACACTACCAGGAACTGTGAAGCGACCAGAGTGAGCAGTATTTGAAAATATTAGCAGTACGTTGCGGCTTTTTGCCCTTTTTTCCCTGTTGTACAATATTATGTCACAGATTTTGAAAGAATGACCCAGATGCGGAAAATGTTCTACACACACTTTGGGGCCTCCACCAAATTCAGTGCCTCTACAGCAGACAGTTGAACAAATTCTAATGCTCAGCCCGAGCTTCACCTCTCTCTCCATATGTATAATACATTTGTGTATTTTAAATTTAAATTTTTCCTATAAAATAATCAGCTCCTCATTCTCCTCCTAACATTTTATTTAACACAGCTTTACTGAATGTCTGTCGAGTTGCCAAAGATGTCAGACTAGCATTCTCCAATTCTCCCTCCACAGCATTTATCTCCCTTTATTCCAATCTCAACGTGTAAAATGTGACCTGATTTTAAATTTCCTAGTGTCCAGTGAATCCAATGATACCAGTCCTACAGAATGACTATAGGAACAACTTAAATTAACAGTAGTTCTCCTTTCATTATGAATATATAAACTGTGGGTCGCTTGAAGTAGTCTTGGCAAATCGAGGTAAACCCAGTCCTGATAGTCCCTCAGAAGCTTACAACACAGAAATAGCAGCTGCTGGTGCCTCATGGTCCTGCTCATCTTGTCCCATGTTTATGAGTAAGGCAAGCTGGTTAACATGACTGTTGTTCTTGTTTTTCCTGTTTGTATCATGCATGATATTCAAATCAGACCAGGACACGTACGAGAAAGAAAACATGGCTTTACTAAGCAGAAGGCTTCCAGTGTCATACTCATCACTCATCATTTATTTTACTTAGGTACAGCTTGTTTCCCAAATGCTGATAGCTCTTGTCTTGTATTAGGAGGTTATGCACAATGCACAAGCCTTTGACATAATTGGTGTTTTTTGTTATGAACTGGGTCACCTACAATGCAAAGCTATGCCAACCAAGCTTAAAAGAAAAACAGATTATTACAACTTGGGTTTTATTTTCTCAGCTCTGGCCATGATTTCTAACTGTTGGGATATCATTGTACTCAACAATATAATTGCTTAGATTTCAGAATTGCTTTAAAAAATAGGTCCAACAGAGCAAGAAACACCAGCAGCCAGATGACTAGGCTGTAAACAAACTCTTATGTTAGTCAAACTGTGTTATTATTAAGATTTTTACCCATCATCAGTAGCTGTGCACACTCACAGTTCTTCTTACAGGTTCATTCACTAACCTTACTTACACCAGAGGTGTCCACATATTCAATCTTCTCTGCTGGAAAACATACACTGGCCACCTGTTCGATAGCACTACAGCAGAGACTGTACTTTTCAAGACCACTGAGACTGCACAGAGTAAGCAATCAGATCATGCTTATGTTCTACCGGGCCCTTCTGGAGAGCATCATCAGATATGGAATCACAGCTTGGTTTGGAAACTTAACAGTGAAGCTGAAAAGCAGCCCCAACCTCTATCAAGCTGCTGAACTCTAGTGCTAAATCTTAGCACAATAGAGCAAATATGTCATATGTTGATTTTATGTTGACTGTATGAAGGTTTCTTTTGTGGATGTTTGTGTTATTAAGCAACTGATTGTAGCCTGTGCCCAAGACACATTTTCCCCTCTGGGACACTAAAGTGTATCCTATTCTATTCAATTGTTTACAGCTAGTCTGATCATCTGACAGCAAAACAATCAGAAACTCAGCCAAAGTGTTTTTGTTCAGGAGCTATGTGTGACCTATAAACACGAGACAGGGTATTACCTCACCTCGGATTCAGAGCCAGCTCTTTGTAATGACAGTGACAACCTTTCACTCACACTCATGCTCGTTGGCTCCTGCGCACAAACAACCACAGTAAAGCCAGAGTGGCACGCCAGAGTTAAAGCTGTCTTGATTTTGCCCCAAGTTATTCTGCTAAGGCTTTGTGTCTAGACTTGCTGTTGAGTCAACAATATTTTTAGACTGCGGACTCTCAGTTCACTACCTTGGTCAGACAGTTTATGGTTTGATTAAAAAAAAAAAAAAAGCACAGCCTGGCACAATTTGAAGCTTTACTTTGTTCTTTGGAAAATATGGGCCAGTGCTGTGGTAGATCAGTTAGCAGAGGTGGCGGCACCTTGAGTTTCTCTCACCCTCTTGTGCACAATGTGTCTAGCCAACAGCATAGGACTCTTAGCTTATCCAATTTGGGTCACCACCCAATTCGCATAACTTTACTCAGGGTTTACCAAATAACTGGCTTTGCTTTGCTGGTCAGCTTTCCCCTCACCACCACAGTCTGATACAGTGGTTGCATTACTGCAGGTGAAGCCCAGTCACAGCTAGCTTTTGTTTTCTTGTGCCCTAGCCATAATGGAATTAAGCTTTTTAGTTAATTCTTGACCTTGGAAAAAAGCTTTAGAAATGAATCTTAACTCAAGGTCCACTTAATAGCTCTTTTCAGGGCTTTAAACCACTTATTATGGTCTTCATCGTCACTGGAAAAAATTGTGCCAAGAAAACTGTAAATTATATTTGTTCATTTTTTATTATATTCATTTAGACCAGAGGTTTTCCAAGGCGTGCCTCCCCAGGGGAAGAGTCAGAGCTGAGTCGAATCTGAACACACAGACAGGATGCACATATTTTTTAATTCAGTGTGACTGAAGCAAGGATTATACTTTCCTCATCCGGGAGTCACGTCCAGGTGCCTCTAGCGCTGCCAGGGCAGTATCCGATCTACTGTGCATGTGTGGAAGGAGTCCGTCCAAAGGTGACTCCAGAAAGTCAAGTAGTTCGCGTCGCTGTCCGTGTGAGCTTCCGCTCCCAAGTATATTCGAGCCTTTACACTACGCCAATAAACATCCACTAATTTGCTCAGAAATCCTAGAAAAAGAGACGCTCCTAATAACTGCAGAACTTTATCATTTTTTAAAACTGCCCTTGTTTGTTTACATTTTGGCCAACAAATGCAGGCTAAAAAAGGGGCCCAAGTTGCAGTCCTCAGCCAAATAACTGACTCCATGGCAATATTACAATTCCTCTTTAAGCCCCCAAATTATGGGATTTGTAGTTCCAAAATGTACAGCATCATTTTCCCTCAAAAGTAATGAATAATAATTGGAGTAACAAAATCCATTCATATCAGATTGCCCCATTCAATTGTGCTGGGACGGGATGGGTGATTGTCAGTTGTCTCAGTTTTTGTAGGGGCCCACATTGTCAGACATTGAAAACCCCTGATTTTCAGTAATATTAATAGAAATATTAATAATGGATTACATTTATATAGCGCTTTATCTTAGATACTCAAAGCAGAGTGTAGCACCCACCTGGGTGATGCACGGGAGCCATTTTGCCGCAGAACAAAAGCCGCACATCAGCTTGTGTTGGAGAGGGAGGGAAACATAGTGTTCCATAGAATCATAATTGGCTCTATATTTCCCTCCCTCGTGAGCTGATCAGCAACTAAATCAGCTGACTATAACAGTCAGCGAAACACACTAAGAGCTTGTTCATCTTTATAGCTTAATAATTATCCAATAACTATCCACCTATACAGAAGATATCATTCTGTTCTGTAACAGTGACACAGGAGGCTTCATTCTGTTCTGTAACTCCCCCACATGCTCTTTTGATTCCTCCCACAACCTACGAATGAGGTGATGTCAAGTTAAAGAATGCTATGTACCTTGTAAGAATGTAGAATGATGGCCCAGGTCCATTTACTGGCCATCAATAGTTTTAATTGCCCTTCTAGGTAAAATTTAAACACTTGAGTGAAGAGATTGTCAGTCTAACGTGCCTAATTTAGTTTAGGGAATAGAACAGCTATCCCTGGGTAATTGTACTCTGGCTTCTCCTAGATGACTTTGCTCAGAGACTGCTTTTGTCCCAATTTTATGTCAGACTGCTTAGCTATTTCCATCAGATATCAGAATACAAATGGTGACTCTTTGCCCCCTTCTCTCACGTTGTAGTTTGCCACCTCAAGGATTCAGACACACACATGTTGAGCCCGGGGATGGAATGTGCTCGTTGGCTATTTGTTGTGTACACAGGCTTGAGCCTGGGTCATGAGATTGCTGCTTGGGACATGTTGCACTTCTTTCACTCTACACATCCGTTCAGCTAAAATCACCTGCACTGTAAAGCCACTGTGCTTTTCCTTTCTCTTTCTCTGACACACAGAATGGATGTTGCACTGACATGGTCAGTGGCTGGTCATTTAAGGTAAGGTAAACAAAGAGCCAGCTTCTATGAAAAGACATGGCAGACAGCAGGGCTGGCTCAAGTGGCTGTTTTTTCATGATTCTGTCTGTTCTTTATCTTGGTGACCCTGAACTGTATTATCCCATAAGTGGGAGGTGAGGCACAGCACATTCTGCGGTCTTTCTTACTAAGTAGCTGCATCACTTTGGAAACTTCTCTTAAATGGCGAAACTCCTGGTCTCAGATCATCTGTCATCAAGACCTTGAACAGTGTCATCAGGTGCTTGTAGTCAACAGACTTGTGTAACCACCGGCAGTACTACAACATGCTACACCTAATATTTCTTCAACCATTTTATTTTGCACTGTCCGAAATGACGAAATATGACCCTCATACTCAGATTCGAGCACACTTGTGTGTGTCACGACACCATGGTTAAATTAAGAAACACTGATGTAACACGTCTTTCCAAATGTTGCTGCCCGGCCCTCTAACAATTAGTAAGATGTATTTAGAGAAAGTGAGATGAGTTTGGGGCGGCACGGTGGGACGGTGGTTAGCACTGTCGTCTCACACCAAGAAGGTTGCTTGTTGTTAACTGAAAAGATGAAACCAGATTTTTTTCTCTTTCCCATAAAAAAAAAAAATCAATTAACGAATCTTTAAGTTATTGAAAAAAATGTAGGCATCAGTCAACAATTATGATTGTTCACATTTAATATGGGTTGGTCTGGTGCCAAGGTAACAACAATAGATTCCTTTTTGTTAACCAGAGTGTAAAAAGAAAGACCTTAAATCTTTGGAATCTGTTTGTTAAAATAAACCATAGGCTTCTACTTATGAACCCTATATGCTGAAGGGTCTCTGGAAAACAGCATATGGGGTCTTTATCGTCCTTTATCTTCCTGCACTTGGGTTGTTGCTTGGGTGAATCTAATATTGCAGCAGTTCATCCTCTTATTGTGACTGAGTAAAACTACTAAACCCATATTCTTTGTGGTGCTGTTGAATCACCAGAACCTCATTAAAGCCCCATTTTAGGAGTGCAGAATCTATTTAGAGCCGCCAGGTGAATCAGTAGTAAACACACATTTGCACAGCAGTGTCCTTCAGGACGCTGTTATCATGCTGTTACATATTCTATACAATATACTGTGGCACATGGGGCGATATGTTAGTTTTTTGTCATGATCATTATGGAGATGAGTAGTCTCCTTGGACCACAGCATTAGTCCTTCAGATTGCAGCGTGGGGAAGGAGGGACTCTGACGTAGGCAGCACGGCCGGAGGCGGTCGCTGACGTTTGTTGTAGGCCGACTTTTACCCGAGCCAAAAGGGGCGGGTCTCTAGTCCTGTAAAACGGAATCGGAATACAATATACATCTGTTGCCATTTACAGAGCAACTCTGTTGACTCGACACGCGCTTATTTCCCCCGCGTGGAATGATAACAGCAGTCAGTCGTTCTTGTCATAGTTATTATTTATTTATCCGTGTTACCCGTGCTTTATCGGTCTACTGTAAGTACAGTAATTAAAGGGAAAGCCACATGCCCTCTATTCGGCGTGATTTGTGAGGTTGGTGCCGTTAACTTATATGAATGAATGAATGACAACAGGCAGGGAGAAACGGTGTGAAACTGCCTTCCCGCAGTAGAAAACGGCTCCACAACCAAAGAGCGGGGAGCGCTCCGAAAACCTTCGCTGCCGTCTGAATAGCTCGCGCCGGGTCCTCGGCTTCAGCCCACCGCCAGCATGCCGAGCATGCGACAGTCCTACACGGTGACCGTGCCCGAGGAGCCGCCGGCCGCCGCCTTCCCGTTTCTGAAGCAGGAGATGCGGAGAAAAGGCAGCATGTCTGGCTCGGTGCTGGTGTCAACTTTCGTAGGGCTCCTCATAAACCAAGCCAAGGTAAGAGAGGGTCCCCGCTATGGACCGTTATCTCCGCAACACCAAACTCCATTCAAAAATCAGGCAATTTAATGTTCCATATCGTATTAGAACTTTATTATTGGCAGAGCTATAAAACTCGTAAGGCACAAGTTAAGATGCCATGTGAAGTGCCTACAATTTATTATGAAATGAGGCATATATAATTCTATATCAAATAGCAGTTATCATACAGAAATTGGTGCGTGTGTGGTATCCATTAACGTTATGTTAAATCACAAAAACACTCGCGCTGGGTAGTAACAAGCCGATAACGTACAGTAAAGGAAAATTTATTATTTTTTCAATATAATATTTAAAAAGTGCTGCTTTACAGGTCATATAATGCTGTTGGAAAGGTGATATTTCTTGTTCTAGTGCGAGGTTAATGTGAGTTGGAATTGGGGCTACGGTTCACAGATTTTGTAAGAGAGCTTTGGTTCGTTGCAGGCATCATTATAAAGAGGACGCAGATGTTTACTTCACTGACAATGTTATGTATCGTGTCAAAGATGAGTCAGTTTAACGCTGAAGTGAGTCATTTGCAGAGGTAAGCCGCTCTTTTAAGCCGCTGTACTCCGCTGTGCCTGGATCAGTAGGCCTGGACTGGCAGGTCACTGGTTATATAACCACCGTTTAATCCCCCTCATACGTTACAGCTGCTCTTACTGTACTGCTCTATCCCACCCTAGGACTATAATGGGCATACATAAAGAAATAACCCATTCTGACTGGGTTTCTTTATGCACTGTAGCCTATACTAGGATATGTATGTTGCTTCTGGCAGATTCCATGGACACAGCCATACCGTATATATAGATACATGTAGGTCTGAGTACACAGTGTACAGAAAAGCTTACAGGCATTGACGTGTAAGCCACTTCAGCCTTTAGACCTTTAAGGAAAGATTGGTTTAGATTAATAGGTTGAAGGTATATAATGATTTTCCCTGTGTTTAATAATTTTAATGGTAGAAAAGCCTCTTTAAAATAAGTGTGAAATATGTAGAACATTAAAAGTCCCCTGGAAAGCCAAAAGACAAGGCTTTATAGAGTTAAATCCTCCCATGCTGGAATGGTTTATGTAATTAAAAGTCACAAATAAACTAATATGTTTTCCCTACATAAATGATATTAGAAGTGTTCAACAATGATTTACCAATATCTAATAAATGGCTCATTGCAGCAAACCAATATATTGTCCTAAACTGTGTACTGATAGTGTTGGAAATGGGTCCAGTGGTTAACACATATATATAAATATATATATACACCTTGTGTAGATACATGAAGGTTAAACTTACACATTGATTGTTGGGTACTTGTCAGCTGTTCTTGTATTTGTAATATGAGGAGACCAAGAGGAACATTTTTTAGTGTGTGCTCACCAGAGTCTTGCTGCTGCTATTGTTTGTGTGTGTGTGTGTGTTTGTATATGTGTGCATGGTCCCAAGCTACAGCATGGAGTGGAGCTGCTGTGTGCCAGCTTCTGTTATGTAATGAGAAATCACATTAGAATACACTTTAGTGCTGGCCAAGCCTGGCAGCTTGGCACCCTTTCTGTTTTGTTGTCACCGTCCACCTGCTCCTCCTGTCCTGTCCTCCTCCTTCCGCTCTTGCTCATCATATGTCCTCTACTCCTCCCTCCATACAGACCACCACATGCATGACGAGGAAAATGTGCTGTCTTTAGTGAGTGCATTTGTGAAGAGAAATTTGTGTGAAAATGTGCACTAGTATTAGCATGAATTTGTGTATGTGTGGGATTATTTGTGATCACGCAAATGTTTGTGCACCGCAGGCTCTCAGCACACCAGTACGGACCGCTGTAAGGTTAAAGGTTGCTTTCTACAATTGCTCAGTAGTCTTAAAGCTAATGCTTAAATGATGAATCGATTATCATTTAAGTAATTTATCAAGTAAAATGTGGACAGTTGCAATCAAAAACAACAATATTGATTTTAATATATTTCAACATAGTTATGATATGGAGGATGTTTGCAAAGTCACTCAAAAAATGACAAAATTATTATTGATTGCAAATATCATTTAATTACATTATACTAAATGATCTTCACACATAAAGCACGTGAGCGTTTTCAATTAGCTGGGAATGATTCATTTGGACTCCATCATTTTGCTAAATGAAAGCATGATAAGTTTATATTATCACATCATGATTCCTTTGAAAATCAATAAACTATCATCTTTAATTAGTCAGACATTTCACGTTTGGGCTCTGGGAACATGTGATGTTTAATAAACAAAATGGTTATCACTTAATTGAAAAAATGAGCAACACATTGATTTATAATGAGAGTAATCCTGTTCTTAAATGTGAAAAACACATTGTCTATCCTACAAATGGCAAAGCAATCAAAAGATGACAATGGTTAAGATGTACTGCACAGAATATTATACATTTCCCTACTGACTTTGAGTGCTAATTCATGTTTAGACTTGATTTAAAATGTGCTCATTCACTTACTGTACGTAATCGTTGTTGTTTATCTCAGAGAAGTAAAGCCATGCTTTTTTATATCAGACAAAAATATTACCAACCAGAGCCTGAGTGCACCACACTGGAGTGTGAGTAACTTGGCAGGAGATCTTTCATATGAGGATACCACGTGTGGTATTTATACCGTATACAATTAAGAGGTGCAGGCACTTTGTTTCACATTAGTATTTGGTTCTTTTCTGTCTACTTGTCAAGGCCTGTGGTGTGATCTTCCAGTGGAGCATGTTGGGATGAGACAGGCTTCAGAACAATGTAAACATGAGCCTGTTAGCGAGTTGTTAACTTTTCTACCACTGAGGTTGTATTTTCTTTCCTGCTAGAGAAATTCATACCAGTGGAGATGTTTGAAGATGAGCAGAGCAGTTCCATAAGAAGCCATTGCATTGCTTCACCGCTCTCACGCGGTGGCCTATACAGCGCTGTGTACAATTTATCCCCAGTGGGTGAAGGCGGTGTGTTAAGAGTATCCTCTAAAATTCTTTCAAATGCAAGGCTATATTTATTTGTATTTCTCAGAAAGACAACCATTCTTCTCCGTAAGAGGATCTCACTGTTTACTTGTTTGCATGTAAGTGTGTGTGTGAGAGAGATGAGCTGTACCTCCACGTCAACTGACGCCGGCTCAACAAGCTCTGATGACTGATTTCATCCCTCTGTGTGCTTTTTAGAAGGGAGAAATAAATACATTGTCTCTCGTTCCCTATCAAGTGCCAAACGCCGAGCGTGTGTCGCCGCAGACTGCACACGCAAACTAGTGCGCGAGCAAAAGTGTCACTTCTGCTCACATGGGAGAAACTTGACAGCAGCAAAATAGGTAGCTCATAAAGCGAGAGGGAGATTGTTTATTATGGTCTGCCAAATAGAGGGACAGGTCAGAACAGGCTGTTCTGCTGCTCTCTCTCACGCTGGTATGCCAACCAATCAGCAGTTGGCATTCAGCACTGCCAGGTGGACCCAGGCATCCTGCTGCTGGTAGTGTGAAGTTTAGTTTACACCCTCAGAGAGACAGGCAGAGCAGAGAGGGGGAAAGTGGCACTTGTTATTGCTTTGGTGTTGGAGGCAGATTATTAGAGTATTGCCAATACTGCAATAAGATATTAGTCATCCACATAGAATCTGAATGAGCTTTTTGAGTTCCCATCGGTGTACAAGAATATTGTGTTATATTACTATTTTTGTTTCTTGGAAGAGTTTTGGTGTCCCACGAAAGCTGCAACATAGGATTTTTAAACTTCTTAAAGAAAATCATTGTAATTCTGAGTATATTATGTCATTCAGGGTTGACCGATATGGCAGTCTATACTGTGAGACAATGTAAATACGTCAATCGACAGAGGCATTTGCCTTGCTGTTTATGGCATCGTACCTGTGGTTTAATATCTCTGGGTCTATTGGGCAGGACTGCTCTATGATAAGATTAGGTTTTATTATGATGTTTTTTATCAATGTGATGAAATACCTTGCTTTGTCAGGTGTTTATTTATTTGCTGGATTATCAAAAACAGACATCACTAGCTTGTTATATATCCATAAACAATTTCTATATTACACTATATGTAGATATTGTAATTATATGTACACCAATTTAGAGGATTTTATCAATATTCCCCACTTCTATGTTATTTAGAGATTTTAGTAATGGTAAACATATAAGCAGTCTCAATTCAAAATCTGTCAGTATTGCTATCCAAACATTACACAAACCCTATTATTGAGCCGCAAATACCGTGATATAAAAATACTGTCAATTTTATTGACCAAATGTTGCATTTCCTTTATTTATATGCACTGTGAAGAGTTGTTAAACTTAATAGCAGATGGTACCGAGATGATCAGAACGCTCCTATGCTCCCCTCAGGGATTTCATTAGTCTGTATCACTCTGAGCTTGTTATTTTCCCACACCATCTCCAGTCTCCACACGGTTTAGATAACTAAGGAGCTGCTGCAGCAACACATGTTTGCAGAAGGTTGTTTAAAGGTAGTCTTTCTTTAAAAGGTAAGGTCTGATGTTAACTTCAGTTTAAACAGGAAGTCTTCATCCTTTCCTTTGTTGGTTCATTTCTTTGTTTCATCTCTCGTTTCTGCTGCCAACTATTGTGTATATCCAGCGGAATAGCACAAACGTGTCTAATTCTTTCCCCCTGTGTGTGCACAATATGAACGAAATAGGGACCCACTCATGAAAACACATTATCCAAAACTCCACGTAGTGTCGATATCAAAACAAATGTAAAAATACATTGGGGTTATGGTGTCAATTTCAGAACGTGACTGGTGTTTAAGGGAGAGTGGTGTACAGTTTGAAACGTGTTAACCTTTAAAAAAGATGATGGTGGAAATTTAGGACCCCAAACTAACTTTTACACCACCTTCCCGAAATTCTAACGTCGTTTCACAGCAGAGCCGGCAGATGTGACATTTTTTGTTAATCAGCTTTGTGAGTGGCTCATTCTTTCAAAATGCCAGAAATCTAACTAACCGATCAAGGCAGCGGTCGGCCAGAGAGGTAAAATAAATTTTTTGTCAAGTCTGGTGGTTTAGACGAGAGTGAAATAGCTGGTTAAACAAAAAGATCACACATCAGTTTGACAGCCTGCATATAACCTTCAAATGTATAATGCAAACCTTTCTGTCTTCTTTCTGAGATCGCCTTTTTTGATTTTTCCTAAAATTAAACAGTATTTCTTCAGGGAGTGCAGTAATAAACAGTGGCAGCGCTGTGATAAATACCACATGTCCAACAGTTTGTCGGACTTAGCAACAGTAACTAAGGGGGGGGTGACTTAGCGAAGGGTCAGTTGCCTCAAGGATTACTTCACAACCCTGTTTTGCTGCGCTCGCTCAGTACTGGACATATTGTAAAAAATGCTGTCCCATTTAGTCACATATACACAGAAACATGGGAAAACGAGGTCCAGGTTAGAAAAGACGATAAATAGGAGTTTCTTAATGAGAAACGATGTTCACCTCAGCTTTCACATGGTCACTTGTAGAAAACGTTGATGAATAATGATTTCTCTACTTTCCTGAACTCAGATGACACAATGCATTTCAAATTAAATGGTCAAAAGCAAATGAGTCTTATCAATCAACAGCTTTAGGTATAAATTACTAAATAATTAAGTATAAATAAATTAATATTGAACATTGAATTCATTATTTCCACACAGTGGTTTCCCTATGAATAGAATGTAGTCTTAAAAACCCTTCAGCCTGTTGAGCCATCACCTTTTGATAAATATCAGCTGATGTCCGATGCTTAAGATGAGCACGTCAGGCATTTGTTACACTTGAATTCCTTAGATTATGCTTGACGTAAACACAGAATGCGTGCTAGACAGTTTAATCTCCCAGCTGACGGCCAAAGTTCACCCACTGGAGCAAAAAAAAAATTTTTTCTTTTTGTGTTTTCCTATTAAGTCACTGTGGAAACCAAAGGCATAATCAGGGATTATTCATTTCTTCCAGCCTCTTATCCTTGCTTTGACCCATTCCCTCTGCTCCAACGCCACCCTCCATCCCTCAAACCCGCAGTCCCATATCTTTGAAGTAATTGAGCTCAGTAAATGGACAGATTTTACTTCCGCCAAGCTGGATGCACGCCAATGGGACATATCCGCTGTCTCTTATTCCCGGTTTTAGGAAGTAGTTCAACCTGGCCTGTGGAATGCTTTTTAATGTGGCCTCTCTGTTCACCATGCTTTTTAGCCTCAAAGGAGTAAGGTTTCAAAAGTAGCTCGCTAGTTGCCTGAGTTGCTTCTGACATTCATGAATAGAGCATTTATACAGTTATCCCCTTGGGCTGCCTCTTTTGTGTTAAGCATCAGTCGGCTCACATGGAACGACGGGGATATGAACAGTGGATGTATGTTCCATCTTGTGACTCTTCATCTAAAAAATACAAATAGACTTTCCTATCACACACTGATTCTTCCATGAAACCTCTCTGCTTTAGTTTAATGTATTGCCAACTGCAAGTGAAAATTAGACAGATGAACTGATTTATGAAGGTGTTACGTGAGGTAGCTAATTATTAGGCCATCTTATTATATTGTTAAATATCCCCAGAGGGATGCATGGAATGGATGCAAAGTAATTGGAAAAGCTGTCCGTGAGGAATAATCAGTCAGTAGCTCCTCTTCTGCTCTGCATTTGCTGTGGTGGGTTACATGAAGTTATAGTCCAGCAAGGATGGACAAAAAAGATTCAGAGTCTGGATTTTAAATAATAATTTTTATAATTGATACATTACACATAGTACAGCTATATGGAGAGTAAACAAATGTGCTAGGGTACAAAAGTGCAACCCTTTTAGTCCTTGTTGGAGTGCAAAATGAAGCAGGCATGTCACCCTATATATGGGTTACTCTACAGGTGCAGCTGGCCAGTGATCTAGGACTTGATTAAACACACATGAAGCCAATTGCCGGCAGGTCAAGTCATTACAAACACATTAGAAAAATATAATTCCATAGCATCGACACACAGATATACAGTATATACATACAAGTTAGCTTGTATACTGGGAATAGAACCCACTGATATGGAAGGACAATAAGATCTATATATAAGTCACAGAAACAGGTGATATCTAATTCTTCATTTAACCCACTAGACTGGGATTAGAACAGTCAAGTATTTACAAACAAATGTCAATTTAGGTAACTCATAAAAAACAATGCACAACATAAATGCAGAGTGATTTGTTAATCTGGATCAGTATCTGTTCCTCTACATTTACATTTACAACTCATATATCATCATTTGTACATCAACTTAGCATTTTCCAAAGGAAAAATGTTTTATATGCATATATTTTTAAAATAGTTATTTTTAGCATTTTATTTGTTACCTTCAAAAATGGGGAGGTAGTCAAATGTACACATTGCATTTCCTGTGACTACTTCATAATAAAAGTCAACTCATCTTTCACCAGTTAAATGCTTTAAATGTGAAGCTGCAGCAGTACCAATGTTTGGTTTGGTTTTAAAATACAGCATTTTTTCCTAGGAATGTCGCCTCTGACATCCAGTCTGTAATACTGCTTATATACAATACTTTAATCAGTGGGCCTGAGGCTCAATCACCATTGTGTTACCTTGTTCTGTGATAGATTATGACTACTACTTTAAGAGTATTGGTGGTGGTGTGTGAATGGTCATTTATTTGGTTAAAATAACATTAAGGTGATTTGAATGTCACAGGCTGCTTCTTTTGCTGTGAGAAGATATTTGTTGTATATTGATATATGTTAGTGTTAGTGTATGAAAAAGCCTTTGGAATATGTAGTGTTGACTTTAAAGCCCCTGAAAACTTTCATATCTTTGATGAGGATTGCAAAACAAACTCTTACCTGAACGTAGCAGCTTTGATTTCATTATAAACTTCTGACTTGAATTTTTGAAATGATGCACCTCTGTACCTGTATCACCCCAACCCCCCCCCCCACCCCCCCTTTATATGCTAAAATGTTACACAGGTCTGGCTTTACTGTTATACATGATATTAAACCCGCATACTGTGTTAAAACTAGAAGGAAAGAACAGCAGAATTCACATAGTGGAATTAGCTGTCATCACAGTCATGCCACAGGCTGGGATCAGAGCTTGAGCCAGTAATTCATGGATCTTGACACACATACATAAAAGAATCCTGTTTGACATAGTTTGCTGAGGATTTAAGGACTTGGATTATAACTGCAATTTACACACTGTCAAATGAATAGAGGTAGTAGGATTAAAGAAGAAAAAAAACATGATTGCTGTTGAATTGGGTGTCATTTACCTCCAATAAATAATGCTCATCCCTGACCAGTATTAGCTGATGTAGTATAATAATCATTTTCCCCATAATCAAATCCCTACAGTATGGTGTGGGAGATTTCCCTCAACAGTTTGTAAAAGCTGCTTCACCTTGCCCGAAGGAGCTTGAAACTCACCAAAAATAATGTAATAAGTTTGGCTTTTAGTGGAGCGCGGTAGCGTCCCATGATGCTATAAACGGTGCCTTCAAACACAAGTGAAGTGTTGAGTTAAAAACTGGCCTGAAAATAATCCCAGTCTAAAAGTCCCATCTGCACCAAGTCATGCACTCCCGGCTCCTCACGCTCGAAACTCTCTCACACACTGAGTCACACACACACACACACACACACACACTCCTCCACGCTCTGCCATGTCACTTTGATGTCACAATGTCCTCTAGCTTTCCATCCCGCAAAAAAAATAAGAATAGCGTTGCTACGGAGACAGAGCCCAGGACATTGCTTCATCGCCGTGACGTCTGCCGGGCCGGCCGAAGGATCGGCCAATTGCGAGTGGACAAGCAGGCGTTATTAAAAGCAAAGCTGCTATTTTTGGGACCGGCCGTGGCATTACTCAGCAGAGTGCAGCAAAGTCAGATGAACGCATTCCAGTGGTGGGGAGAGGCTGTGTGTCTGTAAAATTTGAGGTGACCAGAGTGGATTTGTGAAGCTGGACACACAACAGGAGGGCTGTGTTTTTGTTATATGGCCATGGCTAATAAAGTGCTCCATTCACTACAGTGGAATTTACAGAAAGGAGGATTTAGATAAGCCATAGTTAATTAAACAGTAGGTTTTCCCCCTCCACATGCTGTACGGACTCTTTCTCATGAATAAGAAACAGATGGCAGAGGTTATTTATGTAAGAGTAAAAAAGCTGTTCCTGGATCAGCACTCATAACCAGATAAGCTGCAGGCTCGCATTACTGATGAACAGACGAACACGCTCCCGATCATGTCAGCCTGCAGAAGGCTAACAGCAGAGCTCAGGACAGGACAACTAACGTCACATTCAGTGTCCTTTCTCTAAACCTGCAATGCAACGAAGCTCTTCTGTGTAGAGCTGAAACGGCCGACAGCTGACTCGACAGCTACGGTATTTTGATAATCAGTTCTTTAAAGCTGCACTATCAGTATCTTTATATTAACTATGGATTAAATGTGCTCATGCTGACCCGCAGAGTCTCTTTACTCTGCACCGCTCCTCAGCTCTGCAAAGCTCCATTTTTTTCAGCTTATTGTTTAGATTTTTTGATGAATCCGAAAAATAATTGGCACATTAATCAGTAATGAAAAAATCTGCTACTTATTGTAAGAATGTGTTAGTCCCACTTCTGCCGAGAAAACACTCTGCTGGATAGAAATGATGGAGCGTAATATTGCCATCTCCTGATCAGCTGAACCCTGGTAGTGTTACTGTTCATGCTGATGCACAGCAGGTTGAGGAGACTGTAACAATTCAAAACATTTCCCAGCGCACTCACATAACGCCTTCTGACACCGTTAGGCTGCTGATACCTTTGTGAATGGTGTGATCATAAAGGCCTACTCATGTGCGCTGATGAATCCGTGCAGCTGTGGTTGCCGGGTCACGTCCAGGGTGTGGTGAGGCTGCTGAACGCAAGACTTACACGCTCATACACAAGTATGTGTCTCCAGCTTCTCTAGCACGAATTGTAGATGTTGTTGACATCATCTAGAGATTAAAACCAGAAGATGAGAACTTTGGGCCACAGCTACTTTTTATATACACTTTCCTTCATTAGGGCTTTAAAACTCACCCTTTAACAACCCCGGCCCCTTCATCTTCTCATGCTCTGTTTGATTTAGTCAGTGAACGGTTAAACTCGCCTTCAATTCACTTTCCGTGGTGGTCCTGACAGACTCTATGTGTGAGAGTCCAGCTTTACCACAGGTGAGAGTAACACGGGGGCATGTGGGTAAGATAGATTTCAACTGCCAGTCAGATCAGGTGACTGCTGTTAAGATGCCGGCCCTGCAGAGTTGCTTTCTGCTCAAGTTACCACATTGTTAGTTTCTCAACTTGTTTTTTATACGTAAAATTGGTAGAGGAGTCCAACTCAGTTTTTTGACGGTAGTTCGATCTTATAATAGCTTATGTAATATCACATCAGTATCAGTATAACAGGTGCTTTGACAGGGCATAAAGTTGGTTGGTGGATAGAATGATGTGAAAAATGAATTAAATTTGGTGTGGATGGTGTTTTCTGAAGTGCAGTTGTCCGCTGCCTCTGCTCCTTAGTCAAGGGCTCAAGTGCATTCCTTCTCCACCCCCGTGTTCTTTGTTAGTTCTTCTTCTCGCTCGACAATTATATAACCACTCAACTTATGTAATGAAATTTAACCGCAACAAGCGATGACATAAGTTCTACATTTTGTACCATTTTAAGACTTTGAAATCATCATAATATGCTTTGCCATCTGTTGTGTTTCACTGAGCTAACATGTCTGTATTTCATGGTTTGTTGCACAGAGAATTTGCCATAATAAAAGCTTGAGTGTAGAAAGTCCTTAAGGTACGGCGATCCCTCGTTATCTACTGTTGTTGATCAGATCTCTGCCATCTGGGAGTGATTACCCAGAGAGGAAGTGACTGAGAGATAACAAAAACAAGTTCCTCTCTAAAGATAATGCTCCCCTCATTCCTAGATGGACACGACACATATCACCCAGATTCAACTGCAAGTGTAGATAGATCACATCTTTGTCACATGTCCGGGTTTTGCTGATTCTCCTGCTCCTCGGGGGAAGTACAAATCCAGCCTGAAAGTGGTTCAGGATACCGGATACGTTACAGTTCTGGGTTACAAACACAACACACAGAAAAAACAGTGTTGACTATGCGTTTAAATGTGATTAAGTTATTAGAGGTGTCTTGTCAAATTCACACTGCAGTCACAGTTGAATAGAAGTGGTTCCCATCTCTAACTAAAACAGAAGTGACTGAGAGAGAGAAGGCTTCAAAAATTTTATTTTAATTTTCAGTATTCATCAGAGACTATATTTGGGCTTTGTTCACCTCTTTACTGATCAATTCATGGTAAAATATTGCAAATACAGGCTGAAAATGTAATATTTATACACATAGGAATAAGTTAAGTCAAAGTTAAAAACCATCGCACACCATAATGCAACATGGTATTTAAAAGGGTATTTGGACTTAATTTTCCCTGTTCACAAGGCTCCTGGAATAAAAACCAGGCTCTGGACATTTAAAAAGTTTCACCGTTAATTATGGTTGGAAGATTATGTTTTGGCAAGATGAACATGTCTGTATTCTTGGGTGAATTTAAATACGGAAAAAGAAGAATATAAGGTGGATTTGCCTTTAAAATTTCATCTAAATATGTTGTCTTTTGTCTTTCAGAATTCAAAGAGTGCCCAGGGCCTGGTGGGACTAAAGAACCTAGGAAACACTGTAAGTACAGGAGCCACATATACGCCTAATTACATCTGTCTAGAGCCAAACATCTGGCAACAGTGGAGGAAGACTCTCGCTCTAAATTCCCATAATCCAATACTGTGTTACACTGATGGCAGTTTGTTGATATCAGGTGGAGGCCACGAAAAAACACAAGAGTGGTGGTCCAACGAGTGTCCATCTACCAGGCAACAGGCAGACAGATGGCTCCCAAAATAAACGATGTGTGGTGTGTGTGTGTGTGTGTGTACACAGTAACCTAATCAGAGAGCTCTGAACTATGGACCAGGGAGGGCTCGTTCTCTCTCTCTCTCTCTCTGTCTCTCTCTCTGACTGGTTTGATCTCACCACGTTGCATGTGTCTCATGTGGACACGTGATGGGAGCAGAACACACACAGTGCTGTCTTTGAGCTTTGAGATACGTCTTTATAGCCAGTGATTATTCTAGGGTCCTTTCACTTTGTCTTGTTTCAAAATGAATGAATGCACTTCCAGATCTACAAGACATCTTTAAATGCAACATTTATGTATTTTTAACTAAATATGATAAAGGTCAGACTGTCACATGTTCACTGTTAACTGGTTGTTGTCAGGAGTGATCTTCCGTTCAAATATAGCAGAAAATGATACTATATTATACTATGTTGTCTGTTAGCATGTATCACATGACTGCAGCGCATACCGTCAGGTTATATCCAGGAATAGTATAATCAGATTGTAATGAAATGTAAGTAAGCTTAAAACACATTTTGGGAAATACACATATTTGCTTAGATAAGAAGATCAGTACCACTCGTATGTCTGTGTAGTAAATATGAGTTTGGAGCCAGCAGCTGGTTAGCTTAGCTTAGCTTAGCTTAGCGTAAAGACTAGAACCCAAGTGTGAAAACAACACAGTGTGGTTTTATGGGGCGTTGTGTGCAGGACTATTTCTTGGACCAGTGCAGTGATTTCTTGTGGTCTTGTTCTCACAGTGAGGTTGCCAGGCAACCAGTGGACACTCCAAGATGTTGGCGCCCAGCCGAGAAACACTGCACATAACCCCGCCTGTAAAAGCACAACTTGATGTTTTGACACTTTTTGTACAGGTTAAAAACATGAGATGTGTCTCCTTTTCCCAGTCATTATGCTAAGCTAAGCTAACCCGCTGCTAGCTCCAGTCTCAAGTTGTTGTTGTTTGTATACTTCCATTAAACAAACGAGATAAAGCTCATCAGTTAGCTTTAGAGGCGCTTTCCCCCAGTTTTCTTTCTTTACGTTAAGCTTACCAGCCACATTTGTCTTAATCATACAGATGTGAGAGTGGTATCAATCTTGGCATCTAACTCGTGGCAAGAAAGTGATTTGCTAGATCAGCCCGGCAACAAGCAAGTCAAATAGTAATAGTTATATTTGAACTAGATTATATCTTCAGAAGACAGATATTTATGTCTGTGGCAAACTAAATGTGTATAGAGTCTTTTTTTTTCTTTCCTGCAAATGAAGGGAGCTCGGTGTTATTTCATCTGTAAGGGAATCAAACTGTTTGTGATGGTTTTCCTTGCAGTGTTTCATGAACAGTATCCTGCAGTGTCTCAGCAACACACACAGCCTGCGAGACTACTGCCTGCACAACTCGCACCGCAGAGACCTTAACAACAACAGCCGCACCAACACAGCCCTCATGGAAGGTGAGAGACGTGTCACACGGGCCCCCTAGAGTCCAAATCAAACACTTCTCACAGCTGCTCACGAGTAACACACTCATTTCCTCTTTACCTCTGGATTAGATCTGCATCTTTCAGAACACATGTTAGGGATCCTTTGTTTGTAGGCTTTTCTAGGTCTTTTAAGTATATGGGGTTTGCATAAAATCTGAGACAGGGTTAGACAATGAGTTGCAGAAGTTAAAGTTTCACAGGTAGAATTTGCCAAATGTATTTTATGTCCTGGTGTGTGAGTAACTTCAGTGTTTTTATGCTCTGGTAGAATTTGCCAAGCTGATGCAGACCATGTGGACGTCGTCCAGCAGTGAGGCGGTCAGCCCGTCTGAATTCAAAACTCAGATCCAGAGATACGCTCCGAGATTTGTGGGATACAAGTAAGTGTTGTTACGCTCCTCACTCCAAGCACTTCACATGACCTCTGTCTGAACACAGGAAGATGAGCTGATATTTCTGTTTCTGTGTCCTGCAGCCAACAGGATGCTCAGGAGTTCCTGCGTTTCCTCCTGGATGGCCTGCACAACGAGGTGAACAGGGTGACTGTCAGGCCGAGAGGCACAGTAGAGGACTTCGACCACCTTCCGTAAGTAATCTGCCTGACAGACAGTGTGTGTGTGTGTACCTGCACCTGCCTGCACAGGATCAGCGGACCTGATGTACCTCAAAACAGACAGAAACACCCAGAAATCCTGTGAAAGTAGGGATGTTACAAATGAAATGAACCTCTGAAAGACACCAAACGGTAGGAGCATCAGGACCGTTGTTGAGGCCATTCATACATACTTTCATTTAAGGCTGCGTGCGACCGCTTTACCTCCTGTGTTGACTTGTTGCCTCTCTGGGACTCAGATCAGCTTAATGCTCCAATTCTTCTTAGATATAATGATCAGTCATCTAACCACGGCTTGTTTAAGGGTCAGAGGTAATCTGACTTTCAGTATTAACCTCAAAAAACTAAATATATAAAAACAATGCAGATAAATAATTATTTCCAGCTTGAAAATGTGTGCCAGGGTAGAGAGTGTCTTTTTAATCCATTCTAACACCTATGATGAAGTAGGTCAGGTCCCTAAGTAGTGGCTGTTGTTTCTGCTATTACCCATTTCATTATCAACAAAACAGCTGAACGTTATCATCGGTACGTCTCCGTCTGTCTCGGCCATCGTCTCAGTCAGTTTGCACTGGATCTAATATTCTAACAGTCTAAATGTCTCATCTGTGCTCCATGTTCAGGGATGAAGAGAAAGGGAAGAAGATGTGGAGTAAATATCTAGAGAGAGAAGACAGTAAGATAGTCGGTAAGTGGAAATGCATCAATGCATCCATTTTTATTAGCTTATTTTTAGAGATTGATACTTTGAATCTTGTAATGAAATTGGACTTGTTTGGAGCTTTATAGGCCAATCTTTTAAAGAGATATTTGTTTTACATATCAAACATGTGTGTAGTCTGGACTAGAGGCTGACATGTTTTTGGGATTGAATGATACGTCCTTTTTATAAACATAAATATACATTTCTAAAATGAATATCAGGTACAGGATGGGACTGGATTGGGGCGGGTCAGGATAATTTTGAAGCGGGATGGTACAGGAGTGAAAATCCACTCCCGTGTCACCCTCTAGTCCGGACTTCACAAAAAAACCCACATCTAGAAATATGAAACTTATATGATCAGCATAAAGACAAACAGATTCTTCTCTCAGTGTGTTTCATGTTGATCCAGTGCTCAGCATCATGTCTTTTCTCATGTAATCTGTCTCGCTCTTCCAGACCTGTTTGTGGGGCAGCTGAAGAGCTCTCTGACCTGTAGCCACTGTGGCTTCTGCTCCACTGTCTTCGACCCCTTTTGGGATCTCTCTCTACCTATCGCCAAGGTTAGGAAACACGCACACACGCACACACACAGATGTAACACAGACAGGGGGATGTTGGTCATCCCAGAAGTTCAACAGACACAAATGTCGATCAGTGGTGCAGAGGTCTTTCTGTCTGTGTGTTTTTGCAGACATGTTCTCGGGATGATTTGAAGCTGAAATGTCTGATGCATTAATAAATATCTATCCACAGCTCTTAACATGAGCTTTTTGGTTTCCTCCCTGTCTCTGTTTGTGCTTTGCTTTGTGGCTGTGTGTGTGTGTGTGTGTGTGTGTGTGTGTGTGTGTTGTCTGGTTGCTTGTATGTATGCTAATGTGAATGCATCTATGTTTGTGCTCAGAAGGGCTATGGTGAGGTGAGTCTGATGGACTGCATGCGGCTCTTCACCAAAGAAGACGTACTCGACGGGGACGAAAAGCCGGTACGTGTCCAAGAACCAACAGAATCATTAGCTACATGAAAAAGAAATATGCTGCTTATCAAGCATTTATTGTGTCTCTTTATTCCATATTTTGCTGGATTAAAAGTGGCAGTTTAAGTAGTGAGTGAACAGACTGTATTTCTTCTCCACAGACGTGCTACAGGTGTAAAGCCAGGAGGAGATGCACCAAGAAGTTCACAATACAGAAGTTCCCCAAGATCTTAGTGCTGCGTATCCTTTCCTCCGGACATTAGTGTCTGATTTGATGTATTATATTAAATGTTTGCAGTGAGCCTGAAGGTGCGTGTGTCAGTGGGAGAGTGTATTATTATCAGTATGGCAACACCGTAGTACACAGTAGTTGATTGCAGTTGTAGACTTACTGTGAGATTTACCAGAGAAAATACAATGTGTGGAAATTCATATCATGTCCATGGAGAATAAAAAGGATTCAGTAAGTGCCCGTGTGGTGGCTCCTTTAACCCACTGCTTGACAAAGTAAAAACTCTATACAGTCAGGAAACTCTTGTATTTGAAGCCCAGTGTTGTGTAATTGGCTGTGGTTTCTTGTCTCAGCCTAGTAAGAAACCTTGTACACAAATGTAACAAATGTTGGCATCATGTGTTAAAAGGTATATACAGAGCAGTTGTTCCTTGACTCCTCCCGCCTGTCCAGACCTCAAACGCTTCTCTGAGGCACGCAGAACCAGCAAACTTTCCACCTTTGTTAACTTCCCCATGAAGGATCTTGACCTGCGGGAGTTCGCCTCCGAAAACAGCAGTAAGTAACAAACATGATTGTAATGTATTTCATGTGTTATTATATTAGTATATATGGTTGTTGTGCTTTGATTTCAGTGGAGATGTAGTGTCACATCATTTAAAAGCTATTCCAGGGTCTCTTCTCCACACTGACAAAAATACAGTTCTTCGGTTCAAATATACTGCGCAAAATGTTGTTAAAAAAGAAGACTTGTTTTTGCTTCTGTCCTCTTCTAGTAAACGCAGTGTACAACCTGTATGCAGTGTCCAATCACTCAGGCACCACTATGGGCGGTCACTACACAGCCTACTGTCGCAATCCCAACTCGGGAGAATGGTACACATTCAACGACTCCAGGTAGGTTTGAACACCCGTCATCGTCATCATCAGTCAAGAGATGTGAATTTACCAATGTGGTTTCATCAGGATAAAACATTTGGTCTCCACTTTCAGCTGCCTTCAGTACACTAATAAACAGTTATCAAACGTAGCGTGGAGAGCTTTTCATTAGAATTGTGTTGGTATTAGAACAGCATGTATACATACATACAATTGTACTGCTGTATGATGTATTACAAATTGAATTTCATGCAAGCATGTGTAGCTACGATTAATCACCAATTATCAGTATATGTCAGCTGTTCATGCAAACTCAACAAGCATAGAATGTAAACACACTAATGAAACGGATCATAAACAGGATTATTGGAGTTGATTGGAGTGAAAAAAACGTATTAATTACCCATTAGTATCAAGAGATAAATCATTCATAATGAATCTTTTACAACATCATAACCTGACTACATTAGTAGTTACCGTGACCACTCATAATGCAAACTACAGTGAGTGAAGCAGCAACGGAGGTGCAGATAATCCACCTTTATCTCCTCCGCTGCCTCGTGAGCATCCCGTTTCTCCCCCCGGCCTTCGTCCTGCTACGCCGCGGTCATTCACAACACCACCACCGCTGAATGCCAGTGTAACACTGTATCAGGGCTTCAGGACATTACCATACAGAGCGTAGTTCTCCGCACATGACTACACACATGCTATTCCAGCTGTTATATTATATATGAGGTGTGCTGAAAACATTTTGTAAAACTGGAAAAGAGATGAACTGATTTAGGCTTTTAGTTGGTGTACATAATTACATAAATGGTAGGGATGGTACATAGTATACTGTCCAGGTTACACTTATTTATTATGAAATAATGCCTAATGAAACACAGCTGTGTATCTAGTTTCACCACTTGATATCTAGCAGATGTTGGCAATTCTTGCTTGAACAATGACAATTAATTGATTATTAAAAGTTTCAAATTTTCAGCAATACTTATAAAATACCAGGAGATGTCTGAATTTATTGAGAGTTTGAGATGGGATCCTGCAGCTGCACTTATTGTTTTCAGTATTTGCATTACAAATCTGATCAAGAATGAATGTTCTGCTAAACCTTTAAATTTGAAATCAAATGTTTAACCGTTAACCCTTTAAATCTGATTCACATTTGCGCCCCTTGAATCATGGAACTCACTGCTGGGATTACTAACATTAGTATCTGAATGAAAATACGTGCTTCTTGAAACTCCAAATCCTGCCTCATAATCACTACATTTAGACTTGTTTTTCACCGGTATCTAGAGTAATCCAGGTGATCCGGGTTGTTGTCTGTACTTCTGTGGTTACAGAGCAAACAGGATCTGGTAGTAGTTTTTGCAGCATGACTTTTGACTGTGAAGCTTCACCAAAATGTAAAGCAAGCTTAGGTGTAGCCCCTAGCCAGGTCACTCGTCGTGTCCCAAATCCAGAGTAAAAACTGATTCTAATGTATGTAGTATGATCACACTGGAAAGGTGACAAAAGGAAGTATACTCAAAACAGACAGAATGCAAACCAGATATGGTGGAGTTCTGAGTGTTGATGCACGCTACTCTCCCACAATGCAATGCACAAAGTGGAGGAGCCGCTCACAGTTAATACAAATCTATGAATTGTGGGTGGTGGTGATCCAGAAAGATCTTGGAAAACCAAAATAGCAATAGTTAGAAATATTAGTATTAAATCTTAGAAAAGACATTTTACTTATTTTATTTCAGTTTAGTTAGTGTAAAACAGTTACCTTTTTCTTATACACTGAGCGCAACAGCAGTATATTGTGATGATTAGCATGCAGTATATACTGTGTAGAATTAATATGAACTGACTCACATGGCAACATTATAGTTCCTGTTCACACACAAAGGATGATGGGAACCCTGGGGTCAACAACTCAACTGAACGTGTTGTTCATCCCAAATGAAATAATGGAATTAACAGTCGAAGTTTGGTGTGTTGAAAACCTGTGGACATTTATGTACCACGACATGCAAACTGATCTTATTCTGAAAATGACATAAACGACATTCTCAGCCAAGACATGTAGTGACTTTACCATCAGTCCGTAAGTAAAGGGGGTGACAAATGGTTCAGAGGCTAACTGACCCAGAATTTTAAATGTTGTATGGATATTGTCTTTATAGATGCCAAACACTGCATGAGTTAAATTGACCAGAACTCTCTTATTTCTCACCACGCAACCTATCTCCCCTCTCTTTCTTTCCAGAGTAACGCCAATGTCCTCCAGCCAAGTGCGCAGCAGCGACGCCTACGTCTTGTTCTACGAGCTGGCTTCCTCCTCACGGATGTGAAGCCTCCTGGAGCACGGCGGGCCGCAGCACCGCTCGGACTGACGGACAGATGGATGGATGGAAAATAAAAGTGTTGGCGGAGGCGGGCCTATTCTGACTTGTATTTGGACATATATAACACACACGCACACGCTCACGCACACACACACACACACACACACACACACACACACGAAGGCAAGCACTCCCAGCAGCCTGGAGGCCGCTTCTCTCCACGGAGAGAGCTGGAGAGGGGAACACTGGAAACCACAGGAACCTGATCAACCAGCCCTGCTTTCTTTCTCTCTCTTTCTCGTGTCTTGCTCATTCTGGGTGGAGGTGTGTGTTTGCTGTGTGTGTGTGTGTGCGTGTGTGTGTGTGTGTGTGTGTGTGTGTGTGTGTGTGTGCGAAGCTGACACTCGGCAATAATCCCATCTGACCGACCAATCGGTGAATCCGTCTCCGTCTCCTCTCTATGCACTGCGAACCGAACTCTCTTCCTAACCGCGCCTTCGTTTTTTTCTCTTCAACTCTTGATCTTCTCGTTTGCCTCAAACCATTAAAACTGACTGGTTTCAATTTAGGACTTTTTTTCTGCTTTGAATTCATGTTGGGGTTTTTTTGTTTTTGTTTTTTTTTCTCGGAGCAGGGGGTTATTACCACAGCACCATGAGCATCATCATCATTACCACTTTGGACTGTGGATAAATTGTGCTTAGTGTGTGACTGTAACAGGACTGCTCATGGTTACAAGGAGCTTACAGCCCACCGGCCTGCTTGGTTTTCATGGCTTTCCCTTCCACTGCACTACAACACTCCCACATCTCTGTTGGCATCTTCTCCTCTCTCTTTGTTTCTCTGAAAGTGGTTGGGAGGCCGGTGGCACTGTGAGTGTTACATGTTTCAGAGGACGACCCTGTAATATGTGTTTTATTTCATTTGTTTCTCCCACGTGTGGCTGCTACTGATGTCTTCAAAGTGCTGTGAATGGATGAGTGGACGGTCCGGTACGGATCTGCTAAGGATTAATGATATAGACGATAATAACGGTAACAGTCTTTTCTTCCTCTCTTGTTTCATGCCATTGAACAACACGGAAAGAATGTTTTAAAGAAGAAAACACTATATCTGTATATTTTTATATCCCGATGCAATATAGAGAATGTACTATTCAATGGTGCTGAAAATGACCCATAACTGTTTTCAGTTGGTTTATTTCCCACGTTTCAAGAGAGAAAAAAAAGTTAGTATTTATGCTTACAGGTGATAATGTGATGAGTCACACTTTTTAACAGTGGCAGTCAAACACATGAGTATATAAATATATATGAATAAAAGCTAACAAAACAGTGGTTTTACTTTGAGTCTTTGTCTTTTTTTTTAGCTTTTGTGAAGGAGAATCTGCACTGTAGTGTACAGACATGGTGACTGTAACAGATGCTGTACTTGCACAGGAAGAAGAAAAACTGGTTTATAATGGGTAAAGAAGTCCGATTCAGCAAGAAAAAAAGCCAGGTGTTAACTAAACAAGAGTGGAATAGTTAGGCCATGGGGTCACAGGGTCAATCTGAGGGGTCACAAGATGATTGTGACAGTAGGGCAAGTAATCCTAACAGTAAAATTTGTTACACCATACATGAAGCATTTTGGTGCTAAAGAGATGCCCTGGCCTACAAATCATATTCTGAAAATGTAAGAGAACAGGCTTGTTTGGTTTAGACCTCTCTGAATCTAATCATAATCTAATCATAATATTTTTATATTTTATTCAGTGAAAATGAAATGCAGAAATTACCATTCTCTAAACTAGAAGAATATTCAAATAAAGCTAGGAAATGACTCTTTGGTTGAACTGGTCACAACCGGCAGATATTAGCAACCTATGAGGAGTGGCTAACTGTAGACTAGCACTTAATTTTAAGGGGTCACAAGTCAAAAAGGTTTGGAACCACGAGCTTAGGCAAGTGTTCAGGCCCTGGTGGCTTTGTCCTCTCCCTCCCAACTTTATGGAAATAAAAAGTATTTTAAGTTTTAAAAGAACACTCAAATGCACACACTGTATGAACACTGAAACATATTTTTATGTCTGTATGTTCCTCCTGTTCACTCTGGCCATAAAGAAATCCCTTTCTAAAGTAATTCCTATTTAAGTGATGGACAGATTATCTATCTATCTATCTATCGTAAGACATTGGGACAAGCTTGTTAATGTAACAAGGAAGGAAACCATTCACATGCAAAATGTTTTGTAATACTGAGTAGTTTTTTTGCACTGAAAATAACCCCACTTGACATGAATAATAATTATTATAGCTCTTTCACAGGCAAAGTGTTTCAACCAGTAGAAAGTCATACTTATCTAATTGTTTCGAAAAGTATAATTTGGCTGCCAGAGTTTTTGTAATGAAACTGAACTACTGCACATAGTAAAATCACACTTTAGTGATCTAATTCATCCTGGGTTAGACATCAAACTGGCTCTCTTATCAGCTTAACGCCGCAGAGACGCACACCATTTTCTTTTGATGGATTGCTCAGTAATCATTATGGAAGTGCGTGGCCTACTTCCTGCCGCTCCGTTATCCACACGTGGCCTATTTCTGTGGTCCAAGCATTGCAGCCTCATGATGCCATGAATAGGTCCAGCAGCCAGGAATAATTCATAGGGGGACACCCTGGAGGCTCCGACATCACAATGGAAGGACTTATCCCTTAGATGTCTGGAAAATACACACACACACATATATATATACACATGTGGAATCTAAACCTCATGCAGTGAAACATTAATTCAACCTGAATTTCACACCATCAGACTGATGTATTGGTGTCACTTCACTTAGTGGCACACATTCTGTAATATTGGAAGTAACAGTGCTTCATTTTGCAGAACAGTGCTTACTTACCTTCAACCATTTTACACTCCATACCATTTGTGGATTCAGGACTAATTCCTCTGAAGCCAACATGCCAATATCTAAAACTTTTCTTGGAAGAGGAAGAGAAGAATGTCCTTAAAAGAAATGCTCATTTTAAACCCAAGTAAATTTAAAATTATTAACGATTAGAAACAACAATCTTCATATGTTGAACTGTGTGACTATCTGTAAATAAACTTAACATTTTCAAATGTAAAGTAGAACTGCTGTGTTCTGTCTGAAAGACTCCAGGTTAAACAATTAAGCAATTAGCTGAGATTAACTAAAACATGTACCAAATGACATAGTTCTGTCAATAATCATTACAAGTGTTACAAGTTTGCTTAGCTAACGTTAGCACCATAAGCTAACTGGTCATACCAATATCATAAGGAAGAGCCTTTTCACACTGAAACAAAAAAATGAAATGCAGAATATTTGTTGACCATTTTTTGCGTTCAAATCTTTTATACCAAGTCTGACACGAATAGTCCTGTTCCTAGTATTCCACAGAAAATGAGAGCATCATTCCTCAAACAATCATTGATTTATCATCATCATGAATGACGTTGAATAATAAAAAATATGTATGTAAAACAAGGTTTTTACTTCATTATTCCAAGAGTCCAATACTGTGTAGAAAAGTTACAATATATATATGGAGAATATTTTATGGGTGGCGCCAGTGTTACTGTAATGAATGGAAATGCTGAGCTCCTTTCAAAAAGTGAATTTAACAGTGTTCTCATACTGTTACTGTTATATCCTCACCTTATGTGTGTTTAGTCTGAGTCATGTTTTTGACCACTTCTCAGGAACTTCTCTGTTGTGAACTTTGAAACTATGACTAAAGCAATCGTGGCACACGTGCAGCAAAAGCTTGATTTGTGGATGTATTCAGTTCACCAGAACAACACTGAATCAACAGCAGCAATTAAAGGCAGAACTGGAATCACATTAGAGAAAGTCTTTCAGACTGAGGCTTTGAACCACACGCCAACAGTGGATTACAAAACACAGGAGCCTTTACATGGCAGCGTCATACGGTGAGTTATTGCAGCAATTTAAAAAGACTGCTGGCAACTGTGTTTGTGTGTGTATGAATGGAAGATCGTGAATGCCTGTCAGGTCCAGAGCCGAGCCTGTCCCGGGTAGTTATGCTGTTAATGGGCGAGAAACAAAGTGGGAAGAGCTCTGCGGGAAACACCATTCTGGGAAAAGCAGCCTTTCACAAGAAAACAACTCGCAGCTGCAAAGAGAACAGCACCGTCTTTGGAATACAAGTGAATATATTCATCTTTACATTTAAAGAATTTCCCCTCAGAGATCAATAAAGTATTCTGATTCTGAAATCTGGTCTTTACTCACTTTGTCTAAATGTGATCCACCAGGTGACAGTGGTGGACACCCCAGGGTGGCTGTCCCACTCCACCACTCCAGACAGAGTGTCCCAGGAGCTCCGCAGAGGTCTGACCCTCTGCCACCCGGAGCCTCATGTCATCCTGCTGGTGCTGCCCACCACCTCCACCTTCGGCCATGAGGAGTGGAAGGCCATGGAGGCCCAGCTCAGACTGCTCCAAACCCCCATCTGGCAGCGAGCCATGGTCCTCTTCACTCACGGAGACAAGTTAGGTAAACAAATGATTGTTGGGATCGGGTAGGTTTGCTTATTAGCAAATATTGAAGATATTTAGTGATATGAATACAGTTACAATTAATATTACTAAAAGTTTTAATAAATATTAATAATTATGAGGGACAACCCTGGGAAAGAGCAAACACAGTCCTTTAAAAAAAAAGGGGTTCTCCACTTAACACTAATGAGGTGGACAGTGAAGGGTTGTTCTGAGCACTGACTATCACAACCAGATATTATTACAACACAATACACAAATAACCACAGGCACCTGCTCTATAAAAGGTATGTCAGGACTTATTTAACTTCAGCACAGATTAATGTTCAACACATTCAGTCAATAAATCACTGTTATCTATACTCTAAACACAATCAGCATGTGTGTGTGTGTGTGTGTGTGTGTGTGTGTGCGTGTGTGTGTGGGTCAGTAAAGGAAGAGAGAGATGGAAAGACACACAAATACAATTACATCCAATCCCAAGGGCCATGGCAAGACACAGTAGTTGTCCTTTCTCACGGGAACAAGGCAGCATACTTATGTTCTGGAGTTGTAACCGTGCAGTTATTGGCTCTACTTGCAGTGGCAAAAACAAACACGAATAAAGGCCCAGCGACGTGGAACCAATTCAGCTAAAATCTCACACTCTGGTGCAATTTAACAGAGCAGAGGGGTTTTGGCACTGTTTCTTTGTTAATGCTTGAGGTCTCCTTGTCATGGCTTTGCCTCCTCTTTGTTGTATGTTGTGTGGTCCCAACATGATCATGTACTACTAGGGTTGTCTTTATGCTGTGTCTCACTGCTAACTGGCCAGAGGACAGTGCTGGTTTGGTTTTGTGTCCGTTTATAGTCATTTGCTGAATTGTTCATCCATCTTCCCAGTGGTTTCCAACTTGGGGTTTGGCACATCGAAAATGGCTCCCAACATAAATGTGAGATGTAAAATAACTCTGGTTGAACTGGTCGCAATTCAAATTCACAGTAAAGCATTTTGTTTTAGATTCTCAGTCTTGTTCCCTTATTTCTAAAATGATTGTTCTTAATCCATTGAGGTTTAACTCAACCAATGAGGTTCTTTCTGCTGCAGGGGGCCTGCCTATCCAGGAGCACATAAGGCGACAAGGTCGGACTCTTCAGTGGCTGCTGGAGCGATGTGGGAACAGGTACCAGGTTATGAACAACCAATCCAAGGCCTCAGATGCTCAGTTTACTGAGCTCTTTGGGAAGATCCAAAAGATGATGGAGACCAACAAGCATCCCAGGGAGATCCAGTACAGGATGTACGCCCAGCTGAGACGAGATCTGAGCATGAAGGAGGAGAGGAGGTGGCAGGGAAGACAAGAGGAGATAGAAATGACAGTGATGCATGATGTGCATTATGGGAGGCCAAGAGAAAGGAAGCAGATTGCCTCAGGGTGGCCACATATGCCCAGAGGTAGGAAGGAACTTTGATAAGATTTTTAGAAATTTGCCCACCATCAACACGCCATAAAATCTGTGTAAGTTGTGTAAAATGTGAAACCCACTGCAGCGTGTGTCCTTACAGGATTCCCAGTAGACCCTAAACCTGCTCTTGGCCTCATCCTGCTGGGAAGGAGGAAGTCAGGGAAGAGCTCAGCGGGCAACATGATCCTGGACAGAGAAGCGTTCCAGATCAACGTAAAGACCGTCAGGTGCTCTGTAGGCCACGGGAAAGTATCAGGGCGGCCTCTCACGGTGGTGGACACCCCCGGGTGGAGTCTGTTCGGTCTGGCCAATCCCGAGCAGGTCAGGATGGAGATCGGCCGCAGCCCTTCCCTCTGCCCCGCGAGAAGCAAAGTGTGGTTCCTGCTGGCTGTGCCCGTGGCCTCGTTCGGAGAGAAAGACAGGAGAGCTGTGGAGATGTACCTCAGCATTCTGGGGAATGGTGTGTGGAGGAGCACTGTGGTGTTGTTCACCTATGGAAAGGAGCTGAGAGGAAGGACGGTGGAGAAACACATCCAGCGGAGGGGAGAACCTCTGCAGTGGGTGCTGGACAGATGTGGCCACCGGCATCACGTGTTTGACACAAATACAGGAGACGATACTCAAGTAAACCAGCTGCTGGAGATGGTGGAGCAACTGTAGATACGAAATAAATATGACTAAACAGAAAGAAAACAGAGGGAGATATATTCACTCACCCCCACCCCCTTTATCAGATATCAGATATCTTAATTCTACAATACAAATATTGTTTTAAGCCAAATCTAAGTGTTGTTTTATGTTTTAGTGATAATGACGAAAAGAAGAGAAAGCCACCAAATGACAAGTATGTCTCTTATTTCAGGTAATCGCCAACCCTCTTCCAGTCTAAGTTGTGCAAACAGCATATGTCTACTTTTATTGTACACTGATGTTTAAAGGCGTGTTTGTGTTTATTTTTCCACAGAGTATGGTCATACTTACCACCCGTGGGCTTAAGTTCAGTTATGCCTTTGTTTCTCATTGTTGGGGGTTGAGAGTAGCCCCCCCCCACACACGTGCTAAGAGTGTCTAAAATAAAGTGCTAGAAAAATGTAATAAATTATTCCTTTAGCCATATTTAATTTTTGCTCCAGAATAGTGAAGGCTGGTTTCAAAATATATGAGGTTTCTTTGTCACAATCAGCAGATTTTAGGCTGCTCAAGATCCTGTATGTTTAGAAACTGTTTAGAAATGAGGCTGAGAGAAGTGGACTGCAGTCTTGCACTGACCTGTCCTCACATCTTGGTCTTCGTATGGCTGTTCAAACAGCACGTCTTTCCTAAATCATTTCAAATTTGTAGCCTTGACTGTTGAAGACCGACGGCGGGCTTGTCTGATTAACGTACAACAACAGGCAAGGTTTTGAATACAATTTTCCAATGAGTGATGAATTCGTGGGTGATACATAAACTTCAGTGTCATCAATGTTCCACGGAGATCATTTTCAATAAGACACAATACAAGAATATAAAAACCTACTGTAACACAACCTGCAATTACAAAGTCAGTTTGATTATGACAAAACCACAGCACTAGAAACACAGAAATATGTACACATAATAGAAATATGTACACATAATAGAAAGAGTTACTTTTGTATGTTACTGCATTAGATTTAAAATATGTTGGTATGTCCAGGTATTAACTGCTCCACAGAGCCCTCATGTCCAAACAACAATAAATTCATTTTCTCTACAGTCACAACGGGGATGATCAACAACAGCAGAAAGGTCTCACACACTCTCCAAAGGTAAAAGGTTCTCAGTGAACACAGAACCAGTTTAATTGTTGGAGGATCCACCATGAGCATGTAGGCATTTAGCATGTGTTCACCTGTTTGATCTGGGTCACTTAGCTGCTGTCCAGGTGGTTCATTAAATCAGTGATTAATTAAGGTAGTTATTCTAATATTACCCATAAGGCATCATCCTTAATGTTGTTGCATAGTTGTGCACTTTTCATACAGTAGCATGAATTTCAGTGTCCCCTGTCTGGACAGGAGCTCTGACACAGACACACCAGCAGCTTCTGATTTCACACATTTCTTCCTTACTGTTTCATGTCACTTCTGTTCCTATATGCTTCTGTTGTCACCCTGTAACTGATACTAAGTAGTACAATTCTTCAGGCAACATAAAGTTACTGATTTCTAAAAATACTCAACAAGTAGGCCTACATGTTCTTACACACAAAAAACGATGCTACAATAACGTGAGTAAATGTTTTTTCGTTACTTCCAACCTAAAACGATTTTCTGCGTGAACTCGATATGAAAACAAACAAAATGTTATTTAAGGTCAACCCTTGCTATTGGCTAAAAGCGGCTCCCCTCCAGCCAATTATAGCTCTGTAAATGATCCTCCTCCGTGTGACAGGGAAGTTCACAACACAGTAGTGAAACTCGGAGGACAAGCTAACACAGCTGTCTATGTTTGTTAGCTACAGTTAGCCTCTGACACTGGAGCTGTTCAGCCCGTTATTGATCAGTAGTTGATTATTAAGGCGGGCTACAGCGGCTACAGGAAGCGTTTGGCTAAGATAATGCTAAGTGCCCTGGCGTGTGGAGCTGCGGTGTTTCCAGGGCTCTTCTATACCTTCAGGAAAGGACTAAAACACACTTTCACACACTGGAGTGATGCCGACGTGGTTTCTGTCAGTGAAAGGTCAGCAGCACCTCACCTCACCGAACTCCTTTAAGACTTGCAGCAGTTTAATGTTGTCTTGCTTGTTTATCAATTTACATATATTGTGTGTATTTATTCACTGTTTTATATTAGTTAATAGAAGGATCTGCTAAATTCGGCACTCATATAATAAACCAATGGCTCGTTTCAGTAAATTTATAATAATAAGTTAACAGTAAGTTAACGTGACATTGGGGCAGTGTTATGAGCGGTAGGAAAAGTTACAGTTTTACTCTTTTTACTCATGTGTGGGTAATAATGTCAGTCTAAGACACCAAATTCAAGCTCTGACTGAGATGGATCAGTATGCTAATGAATGTATCTTGTATGCATTGGTGCCGAGAAGCAAGACAGCAAATAAATGAGCATCTATTTCAAAGAAGTTTTGTGTGTTTAAAGGATGTGTTTCAGTTTTATTTTTGTGAGTGACAAACGAATGGTCGTTTCTGCCGACTGTTTCTTCAGGCTGGTCTCAGCCATCCACGCCTCTTTGGCTACAGCAGCTGGAGTCACAGTTGTGACGTCCTGCAGGGACACCATGACTGACAGGTAAGAGACTCACTTATGACTTTCCATCACTATGAAGAACATTAGCACTCAGTGAACTGACAGTAGTGAAGTCAGAGAATCAGTTAACGCATTGTGTGTCTGCAGCGTTTGTGGCAAAACAACACCAGTAAACCAAGTTTAGTGTCATTTCATGTTAATTCAGTGAAAGTCCTTGTTGTCTCACCATGCACAGTCACTGGCTGGTCAATAGCTTTGTTTTGTTCGGAGCTCCCTATATGGCCCATGACATCTATGCCATGTATCTGAGCCACTACCACACTCAGAGGGTCAGAGGTCATTCCGGGTCATACAGCAGCCACTCTCTTCAGACAGTGAAGGCTTTCCTCAGCAAGGACTGGATGCTGGTCCTCCATCACATGACGCTGCTGCTCATTTTCACGCCCATCACTCTGGTGAGTACGGGGAGGAATCACTTTGTTTATATATGTCGTATGAACACACACAAACACATACTGTAAAGGCTGCCCGGTAGGGGCTGACTGAGTCTGCTGACTGTGCAGTGTGTCTGATTTGCAGTTCTTCAGAAGAGGACTGGGTGATTTCTTCGTCGGCTGCCTGTTCACCACAGAGTTCAGCACTCCTTTCGTGTCTATAGGAAAGATTCTCATCCAGGTAAACCCGGTGGACCTCATCTCTATAAAGCGTTTCTACATCTTAATTTCCCCACAAAGACCGTCAGAGCTCTGCTAGCCAGTGATTTCACACTGTTAGGATTAGATTTAGAAACATAAAGCTTTTCCACAGTGAATGTTTGAAGGTCCGACCAGCTGGGGGAGTCAATGGCAATAATTCACACTAACATTTTTATGCGTCATTTCCTGCGGGCACATTTCCCATCAGTGACTCAACACCAGCTGAATTTTGGACAATTGGCAGCTGTGGCTCAGGAGGAAAAGCAGGTTGTCCATTAATCGAAGGTTCGATCCCCCGACCCTGATGCCCAAGCGTCCTTGGGCAAGACACTTAACCCCAACTTAATTGTTCCCGGTGGTCAGATCCGCACCTTCTGTACCTCGCTGCCATCTGTGTGTGAGCGTGTGTGTATGAATGAGATGCCACATGTAAAGAGCTTTGGGTAAAAGTGCTGTTTATAAATGCAGGAAATTAGCCATACCTTGCAATTCAGATGGTTTACTTAGTAGCAATCAAAACCACAGGGCGACACTTTTCTGTTACAATTAAATGTCCTGCATTACAAATAGTACTTGTAAAATTAAATGTATAATTATAAGCTCAATATAAAAGTACATAAGCATGATCATAAAATAACACATGTACAAATGTGGATCCTGTCTTTTATATTTGTATATTATAAGTGTAAACAGCATTCTTTCTAATTGTAATTTGTAATTTTTAGAGTTAAATTATCAGCATATTTAAATCTTCCAGACGAAATGGTCATGGAGTGGCTCCAAAATCTCCCATAGATGTTCTGTTGGGTTGAGATCTGGTGACTGTGAAGGTCAAATCAGACAATATGATTCTCATCATTTTCATACTCTTCAAACCATTTAGTGAGACCTGGCACCCTGCATGGAAACATCTGCTTTAGTATTTGTTGTCATATTTTTACTTTGACACCTGTGTGTGTGTGTGTGTGTGTG
>NC_060166.1:8005773-8092679 GCF_021292245.1 Micropterus dolomieu
CAGTGATTTCACACTGTTAGGATTAGATTTAGAAACATAAAGCTTTTCCACAGTGAATGTTTGAAGGTCCGACCAGCTGGGGGAGTCAATGGCAATAATTCACACTAACATTTTTATGCGTCATTTCCTGCGGGCACATTTCCCATCAGTGACTCAACACCAGCTGAATTTTGGACAATTGGCAGCTGTGGCTCAGGAGGAAAAGCAGGTTGTCCATTAATCGAAGGTTCGATCCCCCGACCCTGATGCCCAAGCGTCCTTGGGCAAGACACTTAACCCCAACTTAATTGTTCCCGGTGGTCAGATCCGCACCTTCTGTACCTCGCTGCCATCTGTGTGTGAGCGTGTGTGTATGAATGAGATGCCACATGTAAAGAGCTTTGGGTAAAAGTGCTGTTTATAAATGCAGGAAATTAGCCATACCTTGCAATTCAGATGGTTTACTTAGTAGCAATCAAAACCACAGGGCGACACTTTTCTGTTACAATTAAATGTCCTGCATTACAAATAGTACTTGTAAAATTAAATGTATAATTATAAGCTCAATATAAAAGTACATAAGCATGATCATAAAATAACACATGTACAAATGTGGATCCTGTCTTTTATATTTGTATATTATAAGTGTAAACAGCATTCTTTCTAATTGTAATTTGTAATTTTTAGAGTTAAATTATCAGCATATTTAAATCTTCCAGACGAAATGGTCATGGAGTGGCTCCAAAATCTCCCATAGATGTTCTGTTGGGTTGAGATCTGGTGACTGTGAAGGTCAAATCAGACAATATGATTCTCATCATTTTCATACTCTTCAAACCATTTAGTGAGACCTGGCACCCTGCATGGAAACATCTGCTTTAGTATTTGTTGTCATATTTTTACTTTGACACCTGTGTGTGTGTGTGTGTGTGTGTGTGTGTGTGAAACAAATATTTAAAATTACTTGTTGACATTCTTTCCTTCTCTTGTTTCTTCCTGGATATCCAGCTGGGCCTTGACAACACCAGGCTGCACAGAATCAACGGCATCATTGTTCTCTTGAGTTTCTTCATGTGTCGGATCCTGGTCTTCCCCTTCATGTACTGGATGTACGGCAGGCAGTTTGGGATTCCCCTGCACAAAGTGCCCTTCCACCTGCCTCTGCAGTGCAACGTGGGGAACCTGGTGATCCTGGCTCCACAGATCTACTGGTTTATTTTGCTGCTGAGGAAAGCGAACAGACTCTACATGCGACAGAAGAGAGGGTAGGGGGACAGAAGCAAAGACAAGCAGAGGACATACTGAGTCCACCTGATTATAAAACAGCTGGGTTTCCACTAAGAATAAAGATACGACAGACTATTAAAAATATACTAGGTTTCAAGAATAAGTAATAGGAGAAAAGGTTTGAACATTTCTAGAATGAAGTTGTACATTTAAAGTTAAACAGCATTAATAATTTGAGGGGGAAAGGTCTAACATTTCAAAATAAAGTAACGCGTCATTTTTCTCTCGTCTGCTTTCTTGTAAATGTGTCAAAATATTACTGTTTCTTAATTTTGATTTCTTCTGTAAATTTTCAACTTTTAATTGAAACATTACTTGTCCTTAATTCCAATTACATGACTTATTTTTCAAATGCTGTGACTTGAAATATTGACTGTATCCTCAAAACACTTTTCCTCTGAATTCCATGAATCATACTGTATTTTCAAAATAGTTTAATACATAGCAAATAGTTTGTTAAATCACTCGTTTCTCCTCCCCCCCCTTAACTGTGCCCCTAATAAATGATCATAGACGGCTGAGTTCAGTGTTTGTCGTGCACTACATCATCATAATGTCAATTTTGCTGTTGCTATGTGACAAAACTCAATAAATTGATTTAATTATGTATTGATAGTATTGGTTTGTTCCTGAAGGGTTTGATGATGATAGCGAGGGAATACGCAGTGCTAAAGTATACAAGTGCACAGTACATACATTTGTGATTATACTGCACATTTAGTCTCTAGTTGAAATGAGCAAACTATCTCAGCCACCACATCCTGTTCAAGAACCTCTAACAGAATGAATATCACTGAAGCAGCATTATAGACATTTGCTGTGGAATATAGGCTTTTTTTATTCAGACTCCTCAGCATCACTCTGTGATTTAACCAAGTGCAGCATACAACATTGACAAGTGAAATTATTTTATCAGCAAACCCATGTAAGAGCCCTGATGGAAAACATTAAAGAAAAATCGATGCGTCTTAAGCTGCCGATGACACGAGCTGAGCGATCTTCTGATGCAGTACAGCCTTCATCTCCTGGTTGTCCAGGTTGTCTGTGATGGTGGAGAAGAAATGGCGGGTGTTGTCGCTCTCCAGCGGGCTGCTGCTGCCCGGGAAAGCGGCCATGATCGCCTCGTAGTGGCTGAGGATCTCCAGACTGGACAGGAACAACGGTTCACACTGGCCTCCTGGCATCATCACCTGGGAGAGGGACATTTAATCCAGATTTAGGAAAATGAACACAGGAGAGGAGGCTATTCTAATTTACTGAATGGAACTTTTTGCCTTCAAAATATAAATCGACTGGCTCGTGGTTGAGTGATACGGGGTTTTCAAATGCTGATGTCGATATTTACTCATGCTGTCGTTCCACAGCAGCCACACTGACATGGCTGCCTGCAGATGTGTCCAGATGATGCCTCACCGATTATTCGGCCTATCACTACTACTGGCATCTTAAATCCTTACTGAATGTCAAAAATGCTATTTGGCCTTTCAATACTCCAGTTAGTTCATCTCTAATATGTAAGAGATAGTAGCAGACAAGTTGCAGGCAAACAACTTATTATAATGATATTTGTTCATCTTTGTGTTATCTATAACAACCCTAACTCCATGATCTTTAGCTACGCACTGTTGTTGTCTCTACCCAGTGTAAAACTGGCATTGTGAAGGTGGAAATGTCTTCAACGATCTAAGTTGCAACCAGTTAATTTCAATGTCAATATAATAATCCTGTCAGCTGTACTATAAAATTCAAACCTGGATGTGCTGAACATGGCAGAAGAGCTGGCTGAGTACAAAAAGGACTTCCTGGCTGGGAACCATCTCCACCTCCACCTCCATTTGGGACTCTTTGGAGTTCAGAGGAGAACCTTCTGCTTGTGTAACGTCTTTCAGAGAGGCTTTGGACATTTTAGGAGTTTTGATTGAAGTGCAGGATGAACTGGAGTCTTTAGATGCTGGCGTTTTAGGAGGCGTTGAAGCAGAGGCCGTCAAAGCGCCAGATGAAGGAAGAGGAAGCTTGGCTCTTACTGAGTTTATCATCTCCCTCACAGCGTGGGCGTATAACCTGCCAACGTGCGCCCAGCCGTCCGCTGACAGCCAGTGGGAGCAGCTGGACCCGCAGAGCAGCTGAAGGACTCGAAGCAAGAGGACAGACAGGCGGAGCTCACACGAAAACCCCCTAAGATCCAGGAGTGGCAGATAGTCCACGTACTCGAGCGAGAAGGGAACGTGGAGGCGACCTGAGGAGATCAGCTCCCGCAGAACTCTCAGCAGTCTGGTCCACTGGGAGACGGAGCAGCAGGGCAGGGTCTGGGTCAGAGCCACCAGCAGGCCTTTGCTGAACATGTTGACGTGGTCGGGCTTGCGCTGGTCCAGAGAGAGACGGGACAACATGGTGGACTGCAGGGAGTCTGATACAGAGCAGCACTCCATCCAGGCCAAAAGACCCGTGCCCTGGCCATACTGAGGCAGGTCCAAACCTGACCACTCCTACAGACGGGGGGAGAGACGGGACCAGAGAAGATACGAACAAAGACAGATTAGCAGGGATACTTTATTACAGAGTGAGAAACAAATACAGGGCAGTACTGAACTTGCCACACCAATGATGCAATCTTCCTTCTGACTTGTCAGTAACAAAACTGACAAACTTTTGTCACTTTGTCAAACCCCAATAAATGATGTGTCCACATTCGGACCTGCTGGTGACCAGAGGTTGAGAGTTGGCAAGTTTTACATGAACATTACTCCAGGGCTCCTTCCCCAAAGCATGCGCAGAACATACACACAGTTAAACATACAGAAACATCCCTCTTTGAAAGTCCCAGTAGCCTTAACGGACAGTTACTGTGGACAAAAGTAGCAACTGACAAAGATAAAGACAATAACAACAATCCCACAAAGCTGGTGGACAGGCTTCTAGTCAATAATCAATTCATTTATGATCACTGGATTTCTCCAATGATATCTAAACAAATTGCACCCATTGTGGAAACCAAACCTGTTATTTTCTCCACTTTAGATGCAAGTTTAAATGCGATGTCCAGGCTCAAATATAGTTCAGTTCTCAATGAATAATAAAAGACAAGATTTTGGAGTTTAAAATTAGACACCGTTATTACAAAATGTCAACTGTGGGGGACAGAGTACAGACTCCAGTCTTCCCTAAAAATAAACTCTAAAAGAAGACGATTTCTGAAAGTAGGAGCAGCTTAGTGGAGGTAGATGGAGACATGAATAGTAGTTGCAGCTTTTTTATAGAGGTTGTAGGATTTGTTTAGTTGGTGATCATCATGTGCTTAGAGGAAGAATCCAGCAATTTAGCACTGCACTTCCAAAAAAGACAGTGAAAAAAAGCACGCTCATAGCAGGGAGAGGTGTGCTGACTTTCAATCCCAAGTATGGGTCAATCTCCACCACACACTGGATTCATATGCTGCAGCAAGTAGCATCCTTCATCCTGCCTGGTAAACGTCTCATTTTTTAGCACATGCTTTCTGTTAAAAAAAAGGTACGGTGTTGAAGCCCAGGCTGTGATAACCGAGTTCTTACCTGCTCAGGTAGATCACACACAGTAAGCAGAGACGTGGGAACCTCATTTTTAAAGTGTTCCCCCCAAACGGGCTTCAGGTGGAAACGAACGGTCCAGTCCAGTTCCTCCATCTTGTTGTAGAGCCAGAACAGAGCTCTGGACCAGCTGCTGGGGGCCGCCGCCACCTCTGCACCCACCAGCTGCCCCAGTGTGGTCAGCACCGACTCCAGCAGCTCCTTGGTGTCCATGGACAAGTGGTGAAAGGTGCCCTCTGGTGGCTGCTCCCAACACCTGGCAGAGATCAGAGTGTTGAAATCAAAGGCAGGTTTGATTTTGGTTCTGTTACAGTTCTCACTTAAAGAGGTGAACAGTTCAGGAATAAAACAGTGGAATAAGAGGAGGTATGTGGATCTAGAGTGAAGGCCATAAGAACACAAACCTGAGAGTCTGGCTCTGCAGCTGGGCCAGGACGTAGAGCAGGGGAAAGGGGGAGCAGTCCAACACCCAGTGAGGAGACGAGGCTTGTTCCTGGACGTCCGCAGACAAAGCAGTGTGGAGAAGCTGCAGACTCAGCTCTGTATCAAAGCAGCTCTGACCTGGAGGGAATGCAAAGAAGCAGGTTGGAGCAGCTCAAAAGGATTTTCTTTACATAAACACATAATGTAAACAAACACTTTGGATAAGGAATCCTTAAAGCTGCCCCAGTCAATCATTTTTACATTAGCAACAGATTAAATAACCACGGACAATGTGAAAGCTGATGCTTATGGTGACAAACCTGCAAATGAATATCACAGACTGCGAAGCTCCACAGAGCCTTTTAACATTTTTCAGCTCATTGTTTTATTTTTACAGCCCACAACTCTACTGTTCTGATTCACTCTCACCCGCTGGTTTCAGGAGAAAAAATAAAAAACCACCCTCCACTGTACACTACTTGCCCAACACAAAGGCAGCAAATAGACAAAGGCGGCGACTAGCTGGTGAACGCAGTGGAGCATTTAGCAGATAAAGAGTCACAGTGTTGGTCCAGGCTGATGGCGATATTGAGAGAGCAGGAAGGCTGATGGCCGATATATAATGCCAATAACAAAACAAAGAAACGTCATGTAAAGCTCCAATCTAATTTACATGCTAATCTTAGCCAGTAGCGTGTTGTTTTAGATGAGATGAGATAAACTTTATTGTCTTCAAGGAAGAATCTTTCTTGGGACAATAACACATTTTTATTGATTAATGAAATAGAAAAATACATTGGGTCCTGCTGTAGATTTCAGTGCGTGATTGGTGTTTAAGGGAGATCGGTGTACAGTCTGTCAGAAGTGATGTCTTTTAACTGCATTATTGTCTAAAGAATAAGAAGAATATATATTTAATGCTAGCTAGTAATGGTGTTAGATTAGATCTCCTGTCATTAAGGATGATATATTATCGGCTTTGTGAGCGCAGGTATCAGCCGTTGCCAATTATCTCAAAATGCCAGATGTCTCCCTCAGGAGTCGGCGCAGAAAAAAAACAGAGAAATAAAATGTATTATTAAATAACTGACTAAGATATGCAAGCAACACATTTTGCAGCGTAAACATAAACGTTTCTGTGTTCTCAGCAGACAAAGCTAGAGACACCTTCAAACGTATGTGAATCGTTATTAGTCTACCTCAGTGGTTCTAAAACTGGGGGGGCAGGACCCTCAAGGCAAAATGCCACTGCGGGCATTTTAGAGACTTTTAACCACACTTCACATCAGAAAATTGAGTTTGGTCAAATGTCCTGGAGGTAGGTTTAAACCACCCTACGATGGTTTCCGTCTACAGAGCAATTAATCTGTTCTCCTTGCTTTAAACCAACCTCCAAGACAACTGAGCAAACTTCATTTGTTCATGAAGTGATGCGAGATGCGGTTGAAGAGTCAGAAAAAGCTAGAGAGTGGAGTCAAGATAATGTCAAACCATGGCTGATACATCTTGGAAGAAGCGGATGATAGCCATTTTAAAAATAGTGAGCTATGATCGGGAGTATTCTCTTTTTTATTTATATCGTTGATACCAACCATCATAATGGTCTGGCTGCCTCATTAAAATTCCATTTATAGTTGCGTATGTGCAGTTTTTAAAGAGAGAAGGTTGGTAAACTTACAATTAAGCTTGGGACAAGATAAATTTGCAGTTTTAGGACACTCACCCCCAGTGGAGAGGTTAGGCAGGACGAAGACGTTCACGACCTCCTCAGGTGGCAGAAAGCTTTGCATCCTTTCTTCTCCGTCACCTGTCATGACAGGCATCATCAGCAGACCCAGATATTTGAGGAACTGCTCTTTTTCATTGGCTGACAGTGACTTGGTGTTGATCATCTCCTGGAGACACCTGCAGAGGAGGCCGCTACCACTCAGAGCACCCTTTCCTTCATCTATATCTCCCCCAGCCTCTTGTCTTTCTTCCTCATCCCTTTGAGTTTCACTTTCCCAGAGTCCTCTGAGTCCAGGCAGCTGCTGCAGGATCTTAGCCATGAGAGAGAAAGCACCTTTATTGAAAATAGCTGAATGACAACAAGACCGCAGAGCAGCCTCTGGGTTCTGAAACGCAACTCTTGCTACTAAAGAGACGGCTGTGTTCAGGTTGCCCTGAGACGCCGCTGCCGGCGCTCCACCCCCTCCTTGGATGATGCAGTTGAAGGCCATGTTGAGCTCCTGCTCAAACCCGTCAGTCACGGCAGAGGAGACGGAGCACCCGAAGAACCCCTTGCTGGAGAGTCTCAACATGGCAGCCAACGCCGTGTTCTTGTCTTTTAAGGAGAGCGCAGAGAACATGTCCGCAATGACTTTCATCAGCCTCCTGCACTGGTTTACGTTTGCGCTCCCACTGTGGAGTTTCCTCATGAGGGTGGAGGTCAGCTTGATCAGTGTGTCGCACTGCTGGAAAACTACCTGGTTCTTCTGCAGGCAGTCCACCCAGCGCTCATCCCATGCAGACCAGGTCTTCTCGCCGGCAAATAACACCGCAAAGTTCTGATAGTCGTCCAGGCGGTGGCTGATGATGATCGCGGCGACCCTCGCGTTCACCTCGGGGGTGCTCTCTACAGCAGGGAAAGCCAGTGACTCCAGCAAACCTCCGAGTACATTCTTCTCAGTCTCTTGATCATCCATGTCAGTCATGGTTTCAGGCACTTTCTGTAGAGCTGTCAGGACTCTCTGGACACTTTGTTGTAGTTTGAATGCAGAGTAGCTAGGATTGGAGCTACAGGACACTTTCAGGAGCCCACTGTTTTGCCAAAACTGCACAAGTTCTGTTATAATATTCATGGCTTCTCCGAGCTTCACCCTGCTGGGGTGAAACTGAGAGGGTGTTAGAGAAGCACGTAGGTCTCTCTGAGCCTCCCGAATAAGTTCAGGGCTCAGTTTCTCATCATTCTTTTCTCTGATGCTGACGACTTTAGACAAGATGTGCATCTTCTCTTCGGTTGAAAGTACAACGGCTTGGTCTATCAGGAAGGCTGTGTGAACAGCATCAAGAGAAATGGAGAGGGCCTGGAGGCAAAGATCTGTTGTAGATATGTGATCTTTTATGTCTTTAAGTGCATGAAGGACAATGTGGAGGACATCAGAGGCTGGCGATGATCCTGGTAGATCTGATGTGTCTAACTTTAACCTCTTGGCAGCCTGAGGGGTCAGACCGGAAGACTTGGGGGAGAGACGAGCAAACTGTCTAGCGAACATCGCCTCAATGCTATCATCTCCTCCTGCTTTCTGCTCATCTGGGCCTTTCCACAGCTCCCACCACACCTCCAGAAAAAGTCGGACATCGTCCTCTCTAGTAGGGCTGCTCCTCACGTGTTGCACTAGCCTTTCGAGCTCAGTACAGATCTGAGACTGAGGAAGATACAAGAGGAAATGGGCAAATGCCTGAGCAGCTGCCATCGACCTCACCACTTCCAGCAGGACAACATGGTTGACCTCCGGGAGGCCGTTCTGAAGGGGGAAGAAAGGGTTCTCCCTCCAGGCCATCTCCACGTCTTCTCCATACTCCCTGCACAACAGCTTGAGCCACACAGCACAAACTAATTTCTTTGTCCAGGTGACAGCCGTTGCGGACGCACTGACTTCATCTTGTCCACAGACTTCTCTGACTGCCTCCAGGACAGGACGTCCCACCCTGCTCCAGTCCGCTTTCTGAAGGGAGGACAGCGATGAGGGGAGACACAGCTTATCAGCCAGGAGGAACGCACCCTGAAGAACGGCCGAATCTGAAAGCACATGAGAGCAAACTAAGGAAAGCAAAGCAATATTTCATTCATTCAAAGAAACAACACACAAGAACAGGAATGCACCGCCAACTAACCAATTCCACACCTCAAGTCAGGAGTGTTAACACAACTACTAAGCCACTGACACTTTACCATTATCAATGAGTTAGCAGGTGATTGTCTAGCAGTGTTATCTGTTAATGTCATACAATAGTGAGAAATGCCTGTTTTAATTTCCCAGAGCCTAAAGTGGCATAGATAATACTGTAACGTTATCTTCCTTAAATAAGAACAGGAATGAAAGCAAATCCTCAGATAAAAGAAGCTGAAATCAGAGTATTTACTTCTTGTAAAATGACTGAAAAGCTTATTCTGGCACACTAACTTATGTATTAGATATTAGTTAGCCATTTTACAATTCGGGATAGGACTAATTTACAAAGCAGAAGAGAACAATATCATATAACAACTATTGTTAACTCTTATAGTATATATATAACTCTTAAGTTGGCATATTATATAACTCTTAAGTTTTGCATTTAAGTTATGTTTCGCGAATTAACTAACTACTAGATTAGTAAACCAGACTTCAGTCTTATTTGGGGGATAACTTAATTAGCTGCTAAGTTACACAATTGCAGCTTAAAAATAAAACATTTTAAATTAAATATAGTGTCCTATATAGGGAGACGCGTTTACGAACTGAGTTTTATTAACTGTATATAAAGGTAACGTTACCTTTGTTCAGCACCAGTGCCATAGCTGCTGGACGTAACGTCAGCTATATGCAGGTAGGATCAGCTAATTTTAGTCAGATTTAAATTCACATTCATGAGCGTGTCTGGTCAAAATAGTCCACCAAGTGCACTAAATCACGAGTACTGTACAAAATCCCGCAATGTAGCCTGTCAAACAGAACAAATCTGCCAACATGATAACGCTTTTCACGCGTTTTTCAGCAGCATGTCAACAGTTTTGTAAAGAGCGCTTCCGCTGTGTCAGAGAGACAAGAGGGACCCGCTGCTGTCAGAAAGCTCCTCACAGCGCCACCACAGGACCAAGTCAGTACTGCACGTTTCGTAAAAACGAAACCCTTCGTTACATTAAATTATTTTCACCTCATGATGAATTTTCACTCAGTGTTTTCGGTGCTGCTATAAGGAAATGTGTGCTTTGTCTTTGCTTTCCTGGTTTCATGTTTCAACACGGCATACACTGAACGCAGCCGATAGCACACGAACGGCTAAATTAGCCTACACAGTTTTTAGGACACTGACACTCGTGCGTCATTTAAAATATTGCATATTCGTCACATACGTTGTACACATGTTTAAATGCTTTCTCAGTGAAATGTAATCTGCCTAATAACACGTGACGGGAGAGGCACAGCAAGCTTTCTTTCCCCGTGAAAGGAAAGTGAAAGTATCCCCCCTCCAAACTGTGAACAACTCCGTGTGGTCCTCGAGCAACAGAGAGCCACTTCTGCTAAATACTAATCATGGAGCTAACGTTAATATTAAAGTTACTTATTTACTTGTTTCTGTGTGCAGGTAAGTTATCGTCTTCAGCTTTGTCACAGATGGTGGCGTTTTTGGAGCTTCTAAGTGGATTAACCATGACATGAATGAAATGACTACTACACTGTTTTACTATACTATAGCATACAACCATGTACTAACAGTAAACTATACTACACTGTACTCTAATATATTATACTATAGCATACAACACTGTACTAACAGTAAACTATACCACACTGTAGCCTGCTGTAATATACTGTACTATAGCATACTCTTTGTTACCTGACAGTACTGCTTCACTCAGTGTCTCTCTGTCTCAGGTGTGCAGTGTGTCCATCAGATACCATGGCTGCCCTGTGAGTTCACTGATGAACATGTGTTTGTGAATAATGAGGGCCACACCGAGACTCAGCTCATCCACAGAGAGGCTATGCTGCAGTTTGGTCAACAAGGAGACGCCCCGGTTAACCCACATGCCATCACTTTCCTGGTCACGGGTAAGACCTGTAGCCCAAAGGAGTAACGGACTGAAAACTATTGTTTTTCTATTGTCTTCTGTTCTGTTCTAGGGTCCAAGTTGGACCTGCGGCGGTACATAGAGGGAGCTGAGGCAGAGCAGTTGGAGTGTGGGCTGCGTAGATACAGTACAGCAGGCATCCATGTCCGCTGGCCGGTCCAGGCGGCCCAGGAGTACAACCGCTGGTTCAGCTGCACCCTCAAACACACCAAGGGCCTGTTCACAGTCACAGGCTTCCTAAGACACCCATCTGACCAACCCCCCTCAGGACAGCAGGACTACCGCAGCTGGTCTGCTATCGAGGACAGAGAGATACTCACCACAATAGGTAACACTCAAGTCTGTATTTATTTGTTACTTGTGTAAGTCCCACATCTTAGTCTTGTCTGTGTTCACATCTTAGAACTAAAATGTATCTCTAAATGTGTGCCTCTGTCATTCCATAGCTACCATGGTCATTAAAACCCAAACTCCATCAGTGAAAGCGGGCCTGGGGTCCCAACAAAAGCTCCACTGCCAGTTTGCCATTGACCACAAAGGCCCAAACATCACTGTGGAGTGGCACTGGCAACATCGCGGAGAGAGAATCCGACTCTTCAGTCATACCAGCCGCTCAGGGAAGACGCAGGGGACTGGCGTTGGGCTGAAGAGCCTCGCAGGCGGGGACGCTTCCTATACCCTGCCCTTCACCAAGATGAGCAGTGAAGGCTCGTACATGTGTTCGGTGTCAGTGAATCCGCTGCTCGTCAGTCTGGATATAAGTCTGCATATTGAAGGTGAGGAATAATCTGAGAGAGGATCCTGGTGTCAAATGTCAGGCTAGATTGATATTTGGGGATATTCTGTTTAAAGAAAACTTGCTTGGTTCACTTACTAGCCTTTTTTGGAGCTTTTAACAGCATGTCACGGGCTTCATCAGTGGATGGCGTTTGCTCAGTTGCCCTGTAGTGTTTGACCTCTCCATGACGCTCTCTCCAAAGTGAACCTTGTCTTTTTTCCCCATGGTCCAAAACATTGCTTGTGTCAGTGGTGATCCTGCTACACCACTGCTAATTGTAGTAGTAGAAGATCAAAATAGGCATCTTTTATACTTGTGAAATACACTTATTCGCTTTCATGCCAAAAGTTAGATGATGAAATTGACACCACGCTCATGTCTGTACAGCACATTTGAAACTACAACACCGGTAGATGGTTAACTTAGCGTAAAGACTGAAAACAAGGGCAAACAGCTAACCTGATTCGGGGGGAGGTTAATAAAAAAACGTCACAGCTCAACAAAAGAGGCGAGTGCTTGGACAAGTGGAGGGGTCGTGGTTAGTACAGATATGGCGGCAATAACAGCAGGACAGAGAGGCGCGAACGCTGTACCGGTTTTTAGACCGCAGAGATTGCAGTTGGACAGTTGGCAAAATGACTTTAGAAGAGAGCTTTGGTTTTGGCTTTGGCATCAATCTTCTCATCTAACTGCAGAAGCAAGAAAGCAAATAATAGTTGTATAATAGAGCTTTACTTTTACCATTTTGCTCTAATTACCCAGGCCTAACTTTGTGACTTCTATACATTCACATACAGTGTAAGGCTGCAACTACCCATATTTTCATTATCAGTTTGTCTCTCAGATTTTCTTTGTATTGACTGATTAATCAATTGGTCTATAAAATGTGAGAAACCCCTATCGTAACAGAAACCTCTTGCTGACACCTTTTTATTTAATCGACTCTCATCTCTCCTCAGAGCCTCCCCGTGTCTCCCTCAACGTTGGACCCACTCTCACACTGCAGGAGGACGGCGAGCAGAAGGTTATCTGTGAGGCAGAGAGTTACTACCCCCTGGATGTGGAGATAGTTTGGTACGAGCAGGACCCGGCGGTGTCAGGCCAGAGGGTGGGCGCTCCTCTCCCCAAGGTGCTGGAGAACGTTCTGCTGTCCAGCCACAAACACAACCAGGACAAGACCTTCTCGCTGTCCGCTTTCTTCTACCTCAAGGCTTCGCTCAGGGCCTCGGGGAGACAGTTTACATGCAGCGTCTCCCATCAGTCCCTGAGAGTGCCCATTAGAAAGAGCTTCATCCTGACTGTTGAAGGTGAGCGGACTAGTTCAGTGAGCCACCACACAGTGGCAGCAGAGGAACATATCTGACGCCCAGTGTCATGTCTGTTTTCTCTGCTCAGAGCCAAGCAGCTGGATGTTCGCCTTCACTGTTGGCTTCATTGTGGTCATACTGGTGGGCATCCTGTATTTGATGCTGCCCTACCTGTACGCAGGTGAGCGTACAAACAGGCTGATAAAAGGATATGTGAACATCATCGGTGTGAGGAGTCTCTGAGTCCAAGCGTCTGTCATAATGACAAATAGTTTCATTTGATTGAGTTTGACTTAAACACACTACACACAAACAGATTGTGAAAGAATGTAAAAGAAGGGTTAATTAGAGGTATGACTCTCATCACTGCAATCATGTTATGTATAGTGCAGGCAAATTACAGTCAACGCTAAATCATCACTAACCACTGTGTTCATATCATTTTGACATGTGAAGTGTTGATAACTGAGAGAGTGATTATCATTTATTTTCTCCACAGCAAGAAAAAAATCAGCGGCGGTAAGATTAAACACATCATTTTTATTGTTCCCTTTATCAGAGCTGTTTTGATTCATCAATGCCAAACAATATGATCTGTGTGTGTGTGTGTGTGTTTGTATCTTCTGAGCAGAAGAAACCATACTGAGCAGCCTCAGAAGACTGAGCACACCAACTCAAACCGCCAGTGAAGTCAGACGTGTCTCCTCACTGCTGCGCTTTTATTTTAGAATGTCTCGGATGTTTGATTCTTGTTTGTTTTTTGAGGTGAATTTGGGTTTCCATGAAACTGATGTTTTCTATGTTGCACTTACTTTGCTTAGATTTCGCTCATGCTACAAACTTGACCTTGAAGTGAATGTCTCTCAGCAAACAGCAATCACAGTTTAAAGACACCCTATCCAGTTTTTGACCACTAGCGGCGCTGTGGAGGAATGCATTTACGAGTGCGCCACAGTTTTAGGTGCGTGATGCATGCTGGGCTTAACATAAGGTATTTTTCTTTGCTAATGACGCGAGATCGGTCATTGATCTCTGCTCCCAGTAAGATCACGCAGGTAGACTGTGTCCGACTTGACGGCACCCCGCCGGGCATGATGATGCACATGCACCCGTGGTGCGTTACTGTGCAAAGAAGCAAAGCAATGCTCCAACAAAATCAGTGAAGGAGAAGACCGCTAGCTAGTAAACATTGACTGTAAAGAATTGACCATTGAAAATAGATTTAAAAATTGGCTTTGCAAATGTTTTACGCAGAAGTAGATGCATTCAGCAGGTTTATTAGACCTCTGTGATACACACAATGTGTGTTGGTGAGACACACTGAACCTTTATTAAAAAATGGCTGCAGTTAGCCTTACAATGTGAGAAAACTTGCTGATTTGCTGATTTGTGATTTGTAATTACAAGGATAACAATAAGTAAAATACCTGGAAGGTGTTGCAATAATGGATTTAAATTAATGTTTAAATAGTTTAAATAATTTAATACAATATATTAAAGTAATTGTAGTACATTGATTTGAGAACGTTTTTTACATTATTTTTGGCAACATGTGAGTGAATATTAAAAGTTCCTAGAGTAAGAAAATTGTCTTTGATTGTCTGAAATGTCCTTTCCTCTAGAATATTTATCAGCCAGATTTTATAAAAACAGCTTAAAGTGAGATTTTGGACCTAAAGCTGGAGTAGGCAACGTTTGGAAAAACTAGCAAGAGTCGGCTAGATTTTGAAAGTATCCACCCCCTCCCTTCAGGAGCCACTCCACAAAAACACAAGTTCATGCACTGAGAGTGCACGGGCAGAGCGCGACCAGGTAGACAGGTGGGCCAGCTTATCCTGCGACTGCCACTGTGTCAGAGCATTTGATTTATTGATTGCTGTCCGAAGGTAAAGAGAGTTTCAAAAACTACTACAAAAAATGCCTCTCAAATAAATTGCCCACCCCAGCATTAAGTGAAAGGATTAAGTTAAACAATCCTTCAGTTTTCCTCACAAAGTTAAATAATGAAAGTTATCTATTAAACTGGCATGAATGCTCATAAATGTGAGAGAGATCCAGAGGTCTCTTAACTTTGTTTAGAGTACATCCTGGATGGCTGCAGAGGTGAGCACACACCTTCTGAGACATGCTTTTAATAACATTTTCATTTCTGCACAGCTTTTTTCTGTATTTTGCAGTCTTCAAGGGTAAAATGAGAACACAGTTAGCTGCTACTGGTAGAATCATTTCTTCCATACTCCTATTTATTAATTCAAATAATGTGTTTGCACAGTAATGTAGCGCAGAAAACTGATGTTTTAAAGGACAAACAATAAGGGGAAATGAAACCCTTGTGTCAGATTGGCTATGCCAACAAATAACTGTCTCAATCCTATATTTGTTCTTTAGCATGTTCTTAAGCCTGATTCTTGGAACTTACAGGCCCTAAATAACAGACCATAATCGTCTAATTAATTCTCTTTCTGCTGCTCCCTCTTAAATCCACACTCAACTCTGCATACAGACGTTAGTCAAATCAAAGCTTCTTCTAAATCTTCCAGCTGACCTCTAGAAATCCTCCACTTTCATATTAAATACTCTCCCTGTGCTCTCTCATTAGAAACACACACTCACTAAAAAGCATGCCTGTAAAACATAAGAACCTCAGTGCCTGTGTATGTCAGCCGTCAGTTTTGAAGTGGACTGATGAAGAGGAGCTTTAAGATGGACTCCACACAGAGGACACCTAAACTGGTCAGTCAGGTCCATTTACTGGGATAAACAGGGCTTTACTTAGCATGAGACCAGATATGTATCTGTCTGTGTGCTGCCAGCACCCTGTGCCCTAAGGGGTTAGCATGTGCTTGCATGCTTGCATGCTTGCGTGTGTACTTGTTTCACTATAATCGTGAGGTCCAAAAACTGGGATTCTACTATACTTGTGGGGTCCAACCAACTTTGGGGGGATCAAAATACTGGACCCCACAAGTTTAAAGAGCTATTTGAAGATTAAGACTTGGTGTTAGGGTTCAGGTTAGAATTAGGTTTAGGTTAGGGTTAGGGTTAAAGTTAGACATGTGATGGTAAAGGTTAGGGTAAGGGGCCAGAGACGTTCAAACTAAAACATAGAGATAGGGAGCGCAAGAAGGGACTACAAAAACACTTTAACCAGGCAACAGACACGTTTCATTTTGTCCTTTCCTCAAGTTACTCACGGAATTAGCATTAATTAGTGACTAGTGGATAAGACGTCCAGGCAACAATTAGTACTACTTAGAGGTTTTGTGCATGCACATGGGATAGAGATTAGGAGGGTTAGGGTAAGGGTTAGACTCTGCTATGGATTTGCACTACGGTAGCATTTTTCGACATTAATCCTGAGAATACAGGCTAAAAATGAGAAGCTGCTAGCTAAATGTCTTGTTCCCTGCTTTTTGCTAGTAAGAGACGAGAGTTAACCGATTTGCTAGCACGTGAGCTAATAGCGAATCTTTCACATTCACACACTCATTGATTTTCACTTGCAATGTAGGCTGTGTTAAGGAGGGCAGCGCTGCCATACTAGCAGAAGCAAAATTATCCTTGTCCTCACACCAGAGCTTGAGGTTGGCCATTAGGTGTTTGTCACAGTTCAAAGTTAAACCACATTTACCTTAAAAGTCTATTGCTGCCAACTCCCAAGGGGCTATAATACATTTTCTCTTGTGTGTTTTGTCTGTCTTTTCACAAAGGCGAACCAACATGTTGTAAATCTGAAACAAATTAGTGTGAGAAACATTGGACTCTACATTAATCACACTACTCACACTACTCACTACATTGAAGCTAGTCAAAAAAGCCGAACTTGACTCTCAGAATACAAAAACACATTATTCTGTAAGCTTTACTGTATTTGTCTCTCAGTAGTAAACATGTCTTCTTTTTGAGAAGCACTTGATGGTGACACTACAAGCTGTAGCTGTAACCCTAACCTTTAAACATCCAGCAGACACAGTGAACCAAAACAGTATAGTTGCCCCCCCCAAAAAAACAAAAAACAAACAAGGAGACCAAATTGCCCCACACGGATCATGTAACTTCCACTAGTGTTTGTGATGTTTCACAGGTTTTTCCAAACCGTCTAATTTTGAATTAATGAAAATAGGCAGATATCTGTGGCAGCTCAGTGTGGAAAATAATCTATATTGTGATCAGTCCTTTGGGGCCTCTGTGGGGCTGGTTTGGTCCTGGTATTTTAACAAAGGTTTACAGTTACAGTATAAAGCTCTACTGGGAAAACCTGACTTCGTTAGGCAAAGAAAGAGAACATGCTAGTTATGCAGTTTCAGGTCAGGATGAAACAACAACAATCTACAGGTCCTATCTGTTACATACATTTCTTCCTGAGAAACAGATGAACGTGACAGTTGGGACATTACATGTTTCATCAGCTCTGTATAATTACAGGGGCTTTATCCAGCCACAGATCTTTAGACGATAAGCCAGCTTGTAAGAAAGGAGGCAAGCCGGGGCCGGTGCTGGAGGTCGGTTAGGGTGACCAGATGAGAATGGATGAAATTTGGGACAGGGGAGTTGGGGGTGGCCGTGGCCTCCAGTACATTACATTCAGAGTCAACGAACAGAAAAACACGTGAAAGTCAAAACTTAACACTAAAATTAATAATTTTTGTTCATGAAGTCAACTGTCATTAGGAAAAAACACAACGACTGTGTTGTATGGAACACTGTGTTAATCACGATCTGTACAATCAATTTATTTCATTTTATTAATTTCATTCATTTCTATCTGCACGTCTGATTTCTCATAACCTGCATCTGCCTGCAGCTATATTTCCACTGTCCACTTCCCCTTGTATACTTCCCCTGTCCTCGTGAATGCAACTTCCACTATCTTCATCTCCACAAGAAAACAAAAGGGTAAAAGAGCACGTACGTGTTTAACTTAATAATGCTCTTGGCAACAGCCAATGGAGAGTGCCCATCTGTGGGCAACACCAAAGATTGTTTCACAACAATCAGTGTTTAATGTTTCAGGTTTAGCCAAATTCTTTTGACAAACAGGCTCATAATTCGGGACGGCAGGTCACCCTAAGGTCGGTTGATTTCACAGTACACACTGTGATCCCTGGATGGTGTAACTGTACAGAGAACTATTAGCTCAGCATATCGCAGGAGGCTGGAGGTTTAATGTTGATCTAGCTGTATCTTTCTTGCTGTTTGACTGCTGAATCCTTATCAGTCATCTTGTGTCTCCAGGTGTGCTGTTACAGGTAACCAGCAAAGTAAGGACCCATCTGAGCGTACTGGGAAAAGGGTAAAGAAAGTTTTACATTTGACCAGGACCTAAATATCTCTCTGGTTATAGTTTCAAACATTTTAACCTTTAACCAACACTGCACTACCCAGGACACTAGCATTATGTAGAACTTAATGATTGTTGTATCCTCAGGCCCCATCCACACTACTTGTTTTAAAACAAATGCAATCTCCGTCCACACCAGTGTTTTAGCTGCGTATCAGAACTGATCTCCGTCTATACTAAAATGACTGGTAACGCACATCTAGTGGCCGTTCACAAACACTGGGCATGCGCGTGCCGGTGTAAACATGAAGCAGATTGTCTATTCCGTAGTTACAGAAGATTTGGCAAAAGAATAAAGTAACGCACACACCAGATTTTTTTTTTGCATCAATAACGAGCTATGACTGTTACTGAATGTAACACGGGAGTAAAAAGCGGATGTGGCGGTGGAAAACTGGGAGTCGTCGCAAAGTAAATACGGCGACATGAACGGTAACAAGTGTAGGCTATAGGCTAAGTATTATTTGCACGGTACAAGCTATTTAAAAAAAAAAAAGTCAAAATCAAAACCTCTGTCTGTAACATCGTGTTTCTGCTAGCATGACTTGAGACGTGAGCGCCTGCGTCATCATTTCTAAAGTCCTCCGTTTTTGCCCGTCCGCACTAAATCGCGAACTGTAGTTTTAAAACGAAAAACGGGGTGGGCAGTGTTTTCAAACTTCTCCGTTTTAGGTATTATTAGGTCTGGCAGGAGGTAACGTGGCAAAAGGTCTGTTTTAAAATGAACGCGCAGTAGTGTGGATGGGACCTCATTCAGGAAAATTTGACCTAAGTGCTAATGTCAGCATGCTAACATGCTCATAATGACAACTCTATTGTTCAGCATAATGTTTACCATCGTCATGTTTACCATGTTAGCGTGGTAACATTAACTTATTAGCAATAAAGACAAAAAGAAGTTTATTAATTTTTCTGGTATTTGGTAAAATAAAGTACTGGACAATGTTTGTACCAAATTTCTTGGGAATGGATATTTGTCAAGGCATTTCACTCAAAACTTGAAATGTCAAAGTTGATGGCACTAGATGAAAACTCAGAGGATCACTAAAGTCATAAGGCTTTATTGTTGGGAACAATGAATGTCTGTAATAAAGGCTGTGCTAATCCATCAAGTAGATGTTGAGATTTTTCACTGGATATGTGAATAGGCTCTAACTACAGTATAGTGTCACACACTTTGCCAGTCAGAAAAGAAAATCATTTTAGTTTCTTGTCCTTCAATGTTTGGTGTGTGCTCATGACCACACATTTATTCACATGTGTCAGTCAGATGATATGGAGGGCATTGCCTAAGTTTATTAGGGGGGGCTATGTCACAGAATGAGTTTTAAGTTTGCAGCCTGACCTGCTGCATAAACTGGTAACTGAAACTCAGTGGAATGTTCATGTCAAGAGCCGGAAAGGTCCCATTTATGTGTTTGTGTGTGTGTGTGTGTGTGTGTGTGTCACTGCGTCATGTTTTTGTATGTACCTCACAAGACCCTGTGACCAAACCGCTGGCCACACAATTAACTACTACGCACATAATAAATACCTATGTAGCTCTAGTGGAAAATTCACTGTCTTTCTGAGTGTGTTTTGAGAGTGCATGTGTGGTGGCCTTTTTGTTTGAGCTGTAAACTGTCTGTCTCCCCCCCCCATCTAATTTTTCCTTTTTCCTCCTTACCACAAATGCCCCAGTTTTATTTCGTCCTCGCTGTTTTTTCATTCCTCTGTATCTGTCTCTTGACTTCAGCTCGCCGCTAACAGCGCAGCCCTCTTATAATCTTTGAATAATAAACAGCTCTAATGACGGCCTGACCGTCTGGCTCGTCTCTCCTCAGCTGTTGTGACAGATCTTGAATAACACCAGACTGATTTTCAACACAAAGGGTGTTTGGAAAAGCAAAGCAGCTAATTGCCATCACTGTTCTCGCTGACAGACCTTGACTCATGCGGTTTATGTTCAAACTCGACTCTCTGCCCTGCCAGTTTCTCTTGTGAGGTCAGGTTGCAATAAGTCACCAAGTAATAATAATAAAAAAAATAATACATGCAGGAGCTTGGAGGCAATGAGCTCATGCATGCAGTGCGCTGCTGTCTGCCAGCAGCTATGGATGCTGTTGGTTTTCAGTTGAAACACCAAAGTTGCATAAGAGAAAGAGAGAGAGAGAGAGAGAGAGAGAGAGTGAAGTATGATTTATATGACATGCTGCAAACCAACATTTAAGTCAGATTGTAAAACTAGGACTTGTCACTGCATAGCAATGCAGCAAGCGTCATGAAAATGTTCAAGGAAAAAAAATAGATCAGCTCACAGGGGAATTTCTTGGTTGTGTTTTTTTATTGGGAAACTGTTGTTGCTGCTGTGTGTTGAGTGCTGTCACGAGCACAAAGACATTGTAGAGATAAGCATTTGCGACTTATTGGGCAACAAAGTGGGATGTGAATGAGAAGAAGCTGTTTTGCTTCATGACACTCACACAGTATTTTTAACTTCTATTTCTCCCGCTGTTTGTGTTTACATGGAAACTGAAGGGGAATAACTGTAACTGATAGTGAGTGGAGAGTGGAGAGTGGAGACTGGAGTGTGTGTGACAGTGTGTGTGCTCGCTTGTTTACAGCGTCTAACTGCCGCTTGTGCCCACAGTGGCATTTTAGATGTCTTCATTGTGTGCCATACCGTTCGAAATGGTTGGGTCCAGCGGCAAGTTAGAGTGGGTGTTAACCACACACACACACACACACACACACACACACACAGACACTTTTGCAGGGCACGTAGTGTAAACACTCTCAGGGTAGGACTGGGTTTCACAGTGTCATGGATAGTTCAAAGAAGCTGGCATCCGCTGAGGGAAAAAGCAACGGGTCAGATGATGAAGAGGATCTATGGCTACCACGCTCTGCTTTGTATAAGTGTTGTTTGTTGATGTCAACACAGTAAACAGTTGGTCAACTTTTGAAAACTGAACTCCGAGTGGCCTGTTATGCAAGTTGGCTTTCAGCGTACCTCTTACACTCTGAGGTGACATTAGATCTTTCTGATGTCAAGTGGAAATTAATAACATTTGCACGCACTGTTCTGTTTGTGTGTGTTAGCCCTAACGCTTAGAGAAAAAAATACCCCAACTTCACAGCAAGATAATGCAACTTTTGCAAAAGTGGCAATAACAGGACAATGGCATGTTGAATCATGCTTCATTTTCCAAGATTTCTTTCCGTCATTTGCTTTAAACCTGCAATAACAGATTTTTTTGGCCACTTGGAGGCATCAGAAACACATTGTGAACAAAACACTGACATATCCTCTCCTTTTAAACTGATATGGTTAACCCGTGTTAGCAAACTTTGCTTGTTCACACATCCAGCCGTTATGGAGCAACATTAGCATTTATTTGGAGTTGTTCGTGTCCACCTGATGAATGTTAAGTCTAATATTTTCTCTCCTTTTCACTCTGTTTTTGGTCTCTACCAACTACTGAGGGAAATGCTAAATGCTCCGCTAGGTTCACCAGCTAGGCTCTAACTGTGTCAGTCTGCTGTTTGGTGCTGAGCAGGTACTGTACAGTTTTTTAGAGCTTCTTCTCTAAAAACGACGCTATGAGAGGCGTTAAAGTGCACAAAAAACGGAAAATCGGGGTCCGGACCGATAAACAATGAGCTAAAACTCACTGTGAAGCTCCATAAAGCTGAGGGGATAAATCTTGGTCGGTTCATCACTATGAGCAACTCCCGTCACTCGTTTTAAACATTCTTGTTATAAAGATATTGAGTACAGCAGCTTTAAAGACATTATTGTTTTGTGACAGGGGTTGCTTGTAATGACAAACCCAGAGAGAATTATCAGCCAACTTACCTCAGCTTTATGGAGCATTTTAACATCTCAAAGTTAATTATTTTGGTTTTATCCAGCCAGCAATTTTGCTGTTTTTGGCCCTCAGTGGCGTCCCTTCCAGCTGCAACAGGCAACTGTTATCTGCTATAAAATGCTGTTGAATCCACTGTGCACTATGTGCCCAGCACCAAACAGCAAACAGACACAGTTAACAGCTAGCTGGTGGAGCATTTAGCAGCTGGAGAGCCAGGTGTCTTTCTCTGTTTCCCTGAAGTTGGTGGAGATCAAAACAGAGCTCAAAGGAGAGTGAATATTGTACGATGTTTCTGCTGCCCCCACCATGCAGTATGGGTGCAGTAAAGGCTTTTATCTTCACTTTGATGCTACACACCCCATTTTGCAGACTCCATAAACTACATGTCTGCATTAAGGAATGATAAACCTTATAACTCTAATTATATGTTTTTTCTTAACTAACATCTCTTCCAGCTCAGTCATACCAAACCAGGTCTGTCTCCTGTCCAGCTGAAAAACATCAACTTTATCTCAGGCCTCTTCTAATTATGGACGAAAAGACCTTCTTCATCATCACTTCTCCAAGAGTTCGTCCTCTATCTGTATGTGAATAGTTGAGCTGTGACATAAAGATATCTACAGTAGGCTATACATTTTCCAAGACTTATATGGAAGCCTCCTTAAATCCAACCCTCTTAAACCAACATTACAGTGATTAAATTATCAAAAAGCCTTGTCAGCAGGAAGACTAATGATGTCCAAAAAAAAGAGGAGCTTTAAAGATAGTCTTTTCTCCAGCATGTTGTACACTATAATTTAAAAGCAGACGTCCAAATACTACTTAGGTGGAATTCATTGCTGATCCTATGAGTAGGTGATTCAGGATGGATCCATACTGCGAGATGATTTAAATAACTGAAGTGTGTAGAAAAATATTATATGGTGATACAGCATGTAGCAACTGCACAGTAAGCCCTGCTGACACTGGGGTAGGATTCAATTTTATAATGAGGAGGCCAAATGTGGTGTGTGTGTGTGTGTGTGTGTGTATGTGTTTAGATGTCACGGTCAGAGCAGTGCCCCAACAGCGTAACACGGGAAAGGTCAGCAGGACAGATTCCCAGACTGTTAAACAGCAAGTTTCAAGGAAGTACAACCGTTATGTTCTGGCTCTGCATATCTCTGTCTCTTTTGGTGATTCGCACTCACACAGACGCACACGCATGCATGGTGTAAAGACAACGCACGGCTGATTTATTGGCTCTCCGGGGCCCCGATAAAACTCATCCTGAATGACATCATTTGTACTGCCAGAAGATGGAACAGACAGACACTGACTGTGTGTGTGTGTGTGTGTGTGTGTGTGTGTGTGTGTGTGTGTGTGTGTGTGTGTGTGGGAGTTTTCTTTGGCAACACTTGTGTTTTGGTTATAGAAACAACTCATTGTCATGACAGAAACTACTGACATGTTTGTCTCTCCTGTTTTTTCCTGTTTATGGCTCGATGTCTTCACACCCTTCTCTGGTTAGGCTTCTACTTGATTTAATTCATTCACTGATTTGAATGAATGAATCACTTTTTTGAAGATATTTTCAATTTGCTGAAAATGTTACAATTTTCACACTTTAATGTCATTAATGACTTGGGATGTCAAAGTCCCGTTCAACCTGTGTTTGACTTTTAATACCAGACCACATAGTGCTGGGTAAAGAGTCAGGTCTGCAACACTTGTGTGTACACATCACTGCTAAGCCAGTCGATTATTTTAATACCTTTTTAGAAACCTAAACATGGTTGTATAGATTGTTAAGATTAGGGAAAGGTTAAAAGAAACCAAAGGAAATGTTAATTGTTGGTAGAGGACGCAGGTCCATGTTTTGCTGCAACGCAAGGCAACATCATCTGGGAAGGTACTGCATTGGCCAATCAATACAGGCAAGCTCACATGCCTGGTGGATTACTTGGTAACATGATTCAACCATGTATCTTGTCGTGACGGATTATAAAATTACACCCGCCTCGTAACGTCACAAACCGCTGTGCAGTGTTTTGGTACTGAGACTGGATTTCCTGGCTCTTACTGCGTCGTCTCACGGATACTTGAAGCAACTTGCCTCCACCAACAATGTTGAAACATCGCAGTGTTGCTTCCACCGCTGAAACAATGCATCTCAATGTCATGATCCTGTCTGTGTGTCTTGTTTGGGAGTCTGAGTTTAGTTCCATGTCCTTAGTTCATGTTTTGGTTTTCATTCCTGGTCCTTGTTTGTATTATTGTGATTTGGTCTGCTCTGTATTCTGTGTCATAGCTCCTCGTTCTGTGTCTCGGTTTATGTCTTAGTGTTTTGGGTTCTGTCCTGTGTCCAGTATCAGTTATATAGTCTGTTGTGTTTTGGGGTTCACTCATGTCCGTCTCTGTCTTGTCTGTCGTCTAGTGTTCAGTAGCCCTTGTCATGTCTGTTACCCCAGTGAACCCTCTGCATGTCTGTCTCTGTTTTCCCCTGCTCTCTCTCTCTCTCTCTCCCTGCCTGTGTCTCGTTAGCCTCATGTCTTTCACCTGTGTTGCTCCTGCCCTACTCGTTAGTCCCTGTGTATATATACCTGGTGTTTCTGTCTTATCCTTGTCGGATCATTGTATGATGTTTCCCAGTGTTGCTATGAGTTGTCCGGTTGCTCATTTTGGTTTTCTGTTGGACAACCTTTGTTTTGGACTCTTTCAGCCACTCTGTTTGTAAGTGTGCTCGCCTTCTGTTTGTTCAAATAAATCACCTCAGTTCACTGCACCTCCTCTGCCTTGCGTCCTGCATTTGGGTCCTCCAACTTGCTCAACTCTGCCATAACCACAACTGAACGTAACACTCAATGCTGTGCTTTTGACAGGAAATTACACAAGCAGCCCAAGAGGAACACAATTTTAATATTTTCCACTCCAAACGTTGGAACGATCCATTCTGGCCAACAATGTGAAAGGCAACACAAGCAGACGTTGCAAATGGCCCAACAAAATGATTTGCTTTTTAAAATAACAGATTCTGACCTTTGTCTCGTGTTTTTATATATATATATATATGGTTTCACTCATAAGTGGCCTCTCTCCTCTCCTCTTCCCCATTAAGTTGAGGTATAAATCAGTAAGCGGCAGCAGCCTGCAGAGGCCGGAGGGTCAGTGAAAGGTTGATCCAGAAGTATTGCAACCCCCAGTGTTTACAGAGCCCACCATGAGTCACTGGATTACATTACCACTCACAGAGATACAAAGTGATGTGACGCAACGTTACTTATGATCTTGCCTGGGCGAGTGTGGGATTCATCTGGATTTACAGGCTCATGAAAACACCTGCAGAGTTTTATGTTCAACCCTGACACAACACTTAGATAAACTGTAAGAGTCTGAATAAATGTAAATATATTACTATGCTGTGTGCTGCAGAGGTATGTGGTTGTACATATTGTATGAATATCACACTTTGTGTTTTCCAGCTTGAACCAGGGCTCAGGAGTTTATGTGAACATGGGAATAAAGTGTACAGATAGAGAGAGAGATAAGGAGCTGCAGCAGCTCAAGTTCAGAGAAATGTTACTGTGTTCCTGAGTGGTTCTGCACATGTGTGGATTAACCTGCTTGGGAGGCCAGCCCTGGGCCCCTATTAACCTTCATTCCTCTCACTCTCTGTGCAATGAGTAGTCTGTGCTTGAATGCTACCTGGCCACAGGTTTGTTAAACACAAATGAATATACTGTACAGTATGATGGACATAAGCAACAAACATAATATCCTGAAGTGAGTCTAACAACTTTTCGAATAGCAGTTACACAAATTGCATTACATTTATTTTGCCAACATGAACGGCGAGGAGCTCATGTAACCTAAACCTACCACACTGAGGGTTTCTCTGAAGGAAAATGAAAGTGGGGAGGTGGGTCAGAAAAGAAATGACAGAAAAGACCCTGAACAGTGAGGTGAAAACTGCACATGCTAAAATCTATATTTCAGTTCAAAACACATGTGGACACGTGTTGTGAAATTTTTCCCCATTCTGACATCAGGTGTTTTTTCCCAGCCTGTTTTCATTACGTGCTACTATTCATTTTGCATCCAAAAGCATTTTCTTCAAATTCAACACATTCAGTTATGACAAACATATTGTTTACTAATGTACTCTTCTTCAAATTCATGACTTTGTGACCTGTTTTATTTTTGAAAATACAGATTGTTTCTTGCCTTGGTTCTCACAGCAGTATCAGTGGCGCTGGAGTGTTTGACGTCTGTTTGAAGTCAGCAGCTTTGACAAATCGCCTCCTGTGTTTTCAGAAGTGCTCACAGATTACATGTTGCTCTGCTGCTGGCCGGAGCTAATGATGTTGGCTTTCCAAACTTTAGCTTTGAGGAAAAATGGCTCGGCGTGATGGATGTTCTCTAATAGCCCTGCTAATTGGACTCTGTCCGCGTACATGTGAGTGTGCACATTTGGCTTCAGGGTCTGGACAAGGAAAGGGTGATGTAATGCAGAATGCCTCTCTGCCAGCCGAAGGGCTGATCTGGTAACGCTGTGAAGTTTCAATACGGGAGAGTAGCGCGCACGCGTGTGTGTGTGTGTGTGTGTGTGTGTGCAGATTGCAGAGAAAGAACAATTGATGGATATAACTGAGATGTATTTTGGCTCAGTGTGGGTGAATGACATCATCTTGCACTTACACACACACTTGTTTAAGAATCAGTCATCATTTATCAGTGTGTGTTCAAAGTTCACTGGCTCCTGGGGAGAAGTACATGACTTTCTCACACCGTGTGTGTGTGTGTGTGTGTGTGTGTGTGTGTGTGTGTTTTTATTCTTACTTAAGTCACTTAGCCCTTTAGTAACTACATGATAACAGGTGTGAGGGAAAAGATGTCACGAATAGTCCAAATTAGCAAAAATGTTGGCGGTGACAACAAGAAATACGGATGTTGTAAAAACAAACCCCCTGTGCATGTTTTGGTTTGTATGTCTTCTAGGGTTTACTTCCCAAAGTTCATCCAGTTCTTGAGGTCACATCCTCACAGCAGTCCCCAGTATCCTCTCTACTGTTGACATTAAGGGCCTGTCCACTTCCAAGCCTATCTAATCCTGATGGCGTCCCACAGTCAGTCCAGACTCATTCTCTGTGTCTCCTTCAGGCTGCTCACTCCCTCTGACGTCACTCCCCTCCCTGCAGAGTGCATCAGCTGGCCAGTGAGCAGACGAGCTTGGGTTTAAAAGGCTGGCTTTCATGTTTCAGACGAGATGCCACTAAATAAAAATCAGCTGCACTTTCTTTATTTTTCCACTGTGACCCAAAACACTGGGAGTACGTGACATCTAGTTTGTGACACCTGTTAAATGTCACTGCAAACAGACAAGCATTTGATCTCAATTTAGACAGCTTCAGTTTAACTACTTTAAAGCTGCACTGGGACATTTTGCACACTGGTTGCTCCTATAGAGAAGACAGTCTTGATGCATCCCTCTCCTTTTTCTAGGAAAATAGCAGTTTTTCATCAGAGTGTTGCTGTCTGAAAATAAACATAGTTTTGGTTTTATTTGTGCAGGTTTTAAGATATTCCTCTCTGAGATTTCTATCTTCACCCCAATACCATGTAGGTGAATGGACTTTGTTTGTGGGGCTCACAGCATTGAAGACCACCATTTAACACATAGTTATAATGAAAACTGTTCACAGGGACATAAACACAGCATTGTTTCTGGAAAGAGTAGTGGCTCTTTTATAACATCTTGTGTGGATGTTGTGAGCAACACAAACATACCCCTATCAAATATACTGAAGAACTGAACCCAGTGCCATCGCTTGTAGTGTCAGATAATGTCCCACATATTAACAGAATGGTTCGACATTTTGGGAAATACACTTATTTGCTTTCTTAGCTGAGAAGATCGATACCACTCTCATGTCTGTAGCTTAGCATAAAGAACAGTTTGCCTGGCTCTGTCCAAAGTTAACAAAATCTACCTTCCAGTACCTCTAAAGCTCACTGGTTAACAAGTTCTGTCTTGTTTGATTAATTTGTACAGAAGAATGTGTTAAAGCTGTGGTTTTACAAGGGTTTTTTTTGCTGGACTATTTCTCAGCCTGACGCACTAACTTCCTACAGTCGCCACTGGTTGACTGGCCCTCGCAGTTATGACGAGAGAAGAGATCTCTGAGATTTCAGCCTCCACCCAACTATAATGGAAATAAATGTAATTTTGTTTGTGGTGCTGACTAACTAACAAGTCTGAAAAGTGTTGAAAGAAATGAGAAAATGGTGCAATCATGTGTAAATTCACTTGTTTCTAAAATTGTGTTTGATCCTACAAAATCCTCCCTAGTGGGTACTTTGCTCAGGTAAAGCCTGGAGGGTTAGGCACAAGGAATCGCTTGAAAAGTTATTGAAAATAAAGCTCCTCAGAAGTACAGGAACACGTGTGCGTTTGTTGGAGAGTTAGCCGACTTTGCGGTGTTGTAATCATGAGAAGTCAGTGATGTCAGGAGGTTTTTCTGAGTTTTCTGAGAACGTGGGCCCCTTCTCTGTCCATCCCTTCCTCCCTTCCCTCCTCACACCCTCACTCAGTCTGTCTTTTTCTTTCTGTCCTACATCTTCCTCCTGTCTTCCCTGTTACATTTTGGACAGTAGTAATACTCAACGCCTGGATCAGGGGCTGCCTGGAATCTGATAAGAAAAAAAACTCAAAGAGGTTCTTGGAAACATTTGTTGCATAAAAGCTTTTATTGCTGGCTTCAGTTTCATGTACAGTATGATCCACATACAGTGGTGATGGGAAGGCTTAATAGCTCATGTTCAGTAATTTCATCCACATCTCTTGTTAAAACAATAAAGTAATAAATCCCGTTGAGACAGCATGTTGATTAATGTGGAACAGACTTCAGCAGAGAGCAGAGGCTTCTTTGTCCTTCTGGAGGCAAAGATGGAGGATGCTGTGAAAATAAACCAAACCTTGACACTGAAAGTGACCCCGCATGATTGTTTGATATTCCTGATGCGCAAATCCCATCCTGTTTCTCTCTGTAACCTGCTCAAAAATGTATGCCTAACCTTCTCCCCCCCGGCACTCTGCCTGGATCGGTTCAAATCTCAAGTTTCTGTCATCGTTCCTCCGCCTCCCTTCATCTGTGCTCCATCAACCATCCTCCCCCGAGTTCACCAGAGACTCTCACACTACATTGCTTACCTTTCTTCACATTGTCATCCTGCACCTACCCATTCCCCTGTCGTGTCATTATGGAACCTCAATTGACTGGTCACTCAGCAAACCCAGCAAACATGCCTTCTTGGGGCCTGTGTGGGGCCCCTGTGGGCAGAAAATTGGGCTTAGTGCGGGCAGTCCCGCATTTCACGCTGGTAGCTGTGGGTTTACTATGGGCACACTCTCCGTCTCCTGTCACTTTAGTCGACCAAAAGCTCATATACTGTCAAACCGCGGTAGCTTTAGCTTTAGATCTTAGCTGACAGCACCAAACACACTAACAATACACCGTACCGTGGACTGCAAAGCACAGTATGAACTCAACATGTGAAGGGCTTTTAACAGTGTGTGATATATTAATACTATAAATACATAAATGGAGTCTTTCAAGAACACGAAAGCTGTGTCTAATTTCAGGAGCAAACTAATGTTACATTCAAGTGCTCCTCATTAACACATAGTATAAAAGGTTTATTGCAGGCGGTTTCCCTCAAATGGCCAAGAAAGTGTTTTTGTCACTATTTTGAATTCATTTATTGAGCGCCTCTAGGCTCATAAAAGTTGTCTTCAACCCAGTAACCACATTTATTCTTACAGTTACAAAAACAACAACCATTATCATTGACTTTTATGTCTGTTCACATTCTGCTGTCATTGTTGCAGACCTCTGACTTAATGCAACCTTCATCTTAAATGTGGACCCAAAAAGTTTGAATGCCCCTGACCTAGAGCGTCTGTAATGTTAAAACTGGATTACTGTTATGCCTGTCAAGCTTTTCATTCTCATACGGCTGCAGTTTACCATGACCTTTGCAGACCATCGCTCAAAACTCACAGTACTTTTTTAAACAATGAGGAAGAAATAAACAATGAGGAGGACAAAGGCAGCTTCTCTTTTTTATTTGTAGTCAAACCCCACTGACTTTAATGAAAGGTTTTTGGCTTCTGCATCATCTGCTAGTTTGGCAAGGCTACTGAGTCACAAAAAAAATTACTATATAAACTATTAGGGATTAAGTTGCCAAGTATAGAATGTATCTGTAGGGAAAGAATGATAATTAGGCAGAAAACATTTTAGGTGACTAGAGGCTCCCCTTGCCTCTATTTGAACTGTTGCCATCTGGGCCTATATTGCCTCCCTCTACTCACTAAAAAGAGATCAAAATTTTCATTTGTGCCTCAGGCCATTAAGTTTTTAAACATGTAAGGCATATATAGTAAATATGCAGGATGTTCATCTGGTCTGGCCTGCCTAATATGTAGCAAGGTGCAGGGTATGTGTATCAGTTTGTTTTGTTGGTTCTCTCTTTGCCTGTGATTGCGCTGCAACGTAATTTCCCTATGAGGACAAATAAAGACAGATTGGCTGTTGGCTACATTGACAACATATTATTACTTGTAGCTAGCTAGAGTAAGCTAATGATAAAGCTAATGCTGTTTTCAGCTGAAATTTTTAGATGATTCATTTTAAAACGAGATACTTGTAAACAACTCCTAAACACATGATGGAAACATACTGGATATGCTAAAAGACTGAGGCTAAAATGTCCCACGCAAAAGTCAGCATCCTGGCCACTTGATCCATGGACATAAGGAGCAGCGATGTTTGTTTGTTGCGTGGTAGAACTATTTAGCCCTTATGTTATCCTACAGTATTTTAAGTAAAAATGTAATGAAATGTTTTTTGTTCTAACATAACCCTTGTTTGTTAAAACTAAAAAAACTAAAAAAATTAACTAAAACAAACACAAAAACAAACTAGCAACATAGCAAATATTAACACTCACTCTATCAGCACTCTAAACTCTGCTAACTTGGCTATTTATCTAAGGTAACCTGTAATCTCACATAATAATAATATAATAATAATAGAGCTAATGGCAGGCGCCTTGCATTTAGAAATAAGATTACTATTTTCGGTAGTAAGATAGTTTGTCGGCAACGCCAACGTTTGCAGATTAATCCACTCCTAACACTTGCACTGTTGTTGTTTTTTGGTCACAGTTGCTAAGCTATGATTGGACAGTTGCTGTTTGTTTAGCTAATGGTCAATTGAGCCTTCTCACAGCAGCATCCCTTAACAATCTCATTTTATTTAGACTCATATACAAAAAGGACTGTATGTTGACATTATCTTGCTCTTTATCTGGGTGTCTGTACTGGCACCAAGTCTATACTTTGCCAAAACACTTGTAGAGCTTAATCACACAATAATAGCAAATTTGTACTAATTGCTCTGAAAAACAACGCATTTCTTTCTCTTTCGTTCACTCTCTCAGCTCCATATGCAGTTAATTAAAGTTGTGCTTTGACGTGTCAATGACATCATGACTTGGCTGCCGTCCCCACGGCCCTGTTTAGGCATGATGGGTTCCCATGGAAACTCTGATGTCATGGGGGGGTCGGGGCAAGGCGAGTTGGAGTAGGTGATGTTTTTAGGTCTGTTTTCAGGTGAAATGTGATGTCTGTTAACACACGGACAGGCAGCAACAGTGCTGTGTGTCAGCAGACTGGGATCAACGCCAGCAGGTAGCCTGTCTTTCAACCTAGAGACTCATACAATGGACTGCCTCGCATGATCTGCTGCGTGTTATTGCGTCTCACTCTTGGTTTCAGTGCCAAGCTGTGATTTTACAGTGTGAGTTAAAGACTGATGTAAAGAGAAATTACCTGGCTGGATTCCCTGGGAAAGTGTTCCCACTGAGAGAAATGGCCATAAATAGACTAAAAATCTACCCTTTCACAAAGTGCAAATGCTTACGAACACTGCTGCCAAGAAATTAATTTCACACATGGTGTGTGGTTTGAGAAGATTGATGATGACTCTCATATTTGTATGTCAAGTACAGAGCAGGCGGCCTGATTAGCTAAGCACGTAGCATAAAGACTGTAAGCAGGGGGAAACAGTTAGCCCGGCTCACTAATTACCATGTTGTTCCTCATTTGTTTATTCTGTACACACATCAAAGTGTAAAAACAACAAGATTTGTACTTAGTCAACTTCAGTGGTGCTGGTATGTGTACTTTGTTACCAGTGTTGGGCAAGTTACTCAGAAGTTGTAATAGGTTACTAGTTACTTATTACTAATTAAAAAAGTAACAATATCACTTTTATAAATATATCACCTTTGAACTACTGTTTTTCTGCACATGCATTAGTAAGAGACGTATTGAGTATTTTTACAAAACATACCGCATTGCTTAACGCCACTCTCTCCCGATGAGTCCAAGCATCACTGGCAGTAGCGGTCGGAGTTCGTTTCTAAAGGTTTCACGTTGCTGTGCTGCTTCTGCAGATGCTTCAATAAATTAAATGTAACGGTTGGAATTGTTGGCGGTTGAAAGCTTTTTGCTGGTCGCAGAAAGTTTAAAACGGACGACAATGTTCTTTGCATTTTAGACTGTGACACAATAATGGTGATACTAACAGCTGTGGAAAGCACATCTCTCTCCCTCGTTCTCCATTCTTCCTTTAGCTGACTTTAACAACATATGGTCCGAGTAGTATATAGCTGCAGTACCAGAGGCTGCAGTTTCAGGGCTGCAATCCTAGGACCGGAACTGCATTTGTAGGATCCTTGTTATCCTTGTACTTTGATACTGCCAGCTAGCTATGTTACTCTTGACAGCCCCCTGAAGCCAATTACCCTTACCCTAACCATCACAGGGTGTGTGCCTAAACTTAAGTTATTGATTATATACATGTCAGCCGGTACACCCTCATGGCCGACGTGCTGGCAGACAGGGTAAACCACCTTTGTGTTGCTGTGCATTACCACCACCCATCCACTAGATGGAGATGTCGCAAAAGAACTACGATCCTAGAACTGCGGTCCCAGGATTGCGCGTGTTCTGAAACTGCAGCCTCCGCTACTGCAGTTATATAATATTGGCGCATAGGCACATTCACGTAAAGGATGATGCGTTCAATAACGCAGTAATGCAGCATTACTTGGATTAGTAACTTTAATAATATTACTGTTATCCATTACACTACTAGTTACTAGGTAAAGTAATATTTTTACAGTACTGCCCAACACTGTTTGTTACCTCCAGAAAGAGCCCGGCTAGCTATTTCTTGCTGTTCTCTTGCTTAGCTGCTATCCATCTGCTGGCTGCAGCTTTAGTACTGTACAAACATTGACAGTGGTATCTTTCTATCTGTGGTCAAGAGAACGAATACAGTACGATTACATTTCCCAAAAGGTCGAATTATTAATTTACACTTAATTTGCTAAATCGTGATAAACACAATACAGTATAATGCATGAATTACTGTTGGCTCAAGTAATTGCTGGCTTGATATGGAGCTAGAAGTCGTTGGAACCCTCAGAGATGTATAATGTTTGTATCCACTAGCTACTCCCAGTGCTCCCAGCCCAGAATGACGGATGATGTTCAGGGATAGAGAGCTAGCAGCACCCACAACACAAAAACAATATAACAATGACCATACAAACTCTCCAAACAATACATGCAAATCATACATCTATCGTCACAATATTGCCAAACCATTTCCACAAAATCCCCTCATGGCTGTTTTCTGCTTGTTTGTTGGCCACAAGTCCTGCTGAGTCATACCTCACAAAAGCTGAACTGAAGCTACATCGTCAAAGGACTGCCTCTGAATTTCCATCTATGAGTAAGTAACTGAGAGAACTGAGAGTCAGAGCAACTTTTTTTTTGAAAGACACTAACAACATTTTGACATCTTCAACAAAATTATCCCTACTAAACCTCCAATATGATCTGATGAAGATTATTTTTGGACCTGGCTTTGGTAGGCTACTTTGTTTTCACTAAAGCAATTATATTATGGTTACTGCAACCTAAAGCTCTGTTAGTATAAATATAGTCGATGCATGTTGCTATTTGGGTGCTATCACTCTTCAGTGACTCTATTTGGTTTGTTATTTTAATTACTTGTTATGTGCCATTCTAACTGTCCTGTTTTTTTTCATTTAGGAGCTATAGAGCCACCAACTCTCAGGTGTTGGTGGAGACCGAACAGATCTAGGAGGAGAGTAAATATTGGACTTACGTGACAGATGGCCAGAGACATGACTCCTTATATTTGCTAACATGTTTGCCATGTCAAGTTTACATGATGATGATATATGAAGGTTCTGTTTACAGCTTATTGCACTGCATGCAAGTGGCCAAATTCATCTATAATAATGCATCATATTTTATAAGCACATTATATGTTTTGTGTAAATGCACATTCAGAAGTTCCATCAAACCATTAAAAGTCTCCCGTAAATGAATAGCATAGTCAGTCTAGTCAGTCTAATCAGCTGAATAAGCCATGGTTAACAATGAAACAGACAACTTTTATAACGCACTATGTGTTGATAATCAGTAGCAGCCCACATGTAGCCTGTCTCATTTTCATGTTTAGACAAAGATCAGTTTGTCAGTTCTCTTACAGCTGCTTTTCGCAGGCAATGTTTGCATCTGTAAGTGTGTATGTGTGTGTTTATGGGAGTTTGAGGTAGCATGGGCATATTTGTGTTCAGTTTAAAATGGCAGTGACGTGCACTGTTCTCTGTGGGTGAACTCAGAGCTCTCTTGTTAATGTTTACAGTCTGTAAGCAGCAGTCAGAGAGATAGAAAGAAAGTGTGTGTGTGTGTGTGTGTGTGTGTGTGTGTGTTTGTGTGTGTGTGTGTGTGTACCCATACCCCCTTAAAAAGATACTGTAAAGGGGGACGTGGATGATGACAGAGGGGAAATTAGAGAGAACCAAGGCAGAATGTGGTTGAGTTTGGCATCTTACTAACATACCTATAATTAACAACTTAATTATAAACGGCTTATTCCCTAATGACCATCTCTCCAACATTATTCACTTAAGTACAGCACTGAATTCTCTTTTCATGTTGCCAGCTCTAAACTGATGCCAAAAAATGTGTTGAAGTAAAACCACTGGTGACAGTGAAAGAAATAACAAATCCAGAAGGAGACAGAAGCTATGTATGTGTTCTTTCTTAGTTTGAATAGGTTTTACTATTGGAATTTGCATGTTTCCTAACAGGATGTAAATTTAAAAATCTAAGACAACACCCAAATCAGCGTGTTGTAAGTCAGCTCAATGACAACGCAACACCACTAGTGATGGAACAATCATGACATCAAGACAGTAGCTATGGCCTTTCTTTAAAGCATAACTTTAGTAGTGGAGAGTTTGTGATGAATATTAAATCAAATAGATGTATATTCAATAATCCAATATTCCTGCGAATACAAAAAGGTGCACTGGATTTATTTAGGCTTCATATGTCGAAATTTTGTGAACTGTATCATGGTTTCCTGTAAAAGCCTCAGTGTGAAAAACTCCATGACACTGGAATGTGTCATCCATTCAACCAGTGTTTGTCTGTCCTTGTTTTGACTTATTGTGCAACGTTTCGGGCACCTGAAGGTTGTTATCTCAGTCACAGATCTCTGATTGAACTGATTACATCTGTGTTCAGTTTTTTTTCACTGATGTAATGTTTGACCGCGTTCAGAAGAAACATCTCCCATGAAGAGTAGGAAAGAGTATCACAGAGGAATGAAATGTAACCACAGTGTGTTTACATGGATATCTGATGGTGTTAGGAGGCAAACAGCAGCTATAAATATATAATTTAAGTTTCACTTTACCATAAATATTAGCGTGATTTACCACATTTTGCAGTTCCAAAGTCTCTTCAGAAAACATGCACAGACTGTTCTGTGGCGCTCTTTCAAATACTTCTCAGTTTTGTTTGGTCTGGTTTTGGCAGATAATGTCTAGTAACATAAAACAGTCTTTGAGTTTTTGATCTCTTGACTCAATCGGAGAAAAATGTGAATTCCTGCACTTGATAAAGGATTCATTTTGAGGTCATTTTCATGGGGGCTGTAGTTGTTTGTATGCTAACAAATTATTTACTTCTTAACATTGAAAAAAAGCATATAAAGCCACATAAAGGTTTAAACATACTATAGCAAGTGATGAAGCCTACTGGAGGCCTGTTTGTTTTTAAATGTGGAAAGTAAAACCCCAATTACGCACTTCATATTTTCAAAAATGACCCTCCACCAAAATGCTTAATGAGAGACTGGACCGGGTTACCGAAGCTAGTGGAACAGAAGCTAAGCCAGCCCGGATGTGACATTTCACCTTTCCATGGAGGCCATCTGGCAAGAGGTCAGTCAGCTCATGTTGTTCTGTCGAGGGAGATTTGCTGCTTATGATGTAACAATCACTATAATGGACAGTTTGGAAATAAGCAAAAAAATCTGGGAACACACCAAAGCCTGCTTGATTTTAGCATGGAAGCTAGCTAGCTTACAAACTGTGGGACAGAATCCTGCTAAACATATATGATACCCATTCACTTCAACATGTTCTATAAGCTAATTTTGGATTAGCTAAAATGTCTTATGACGTTCAACTTTGTACACACACAGTACACACAAACACAAAGAAGCTGTGCTGTTGTTTATTTTAAGAACATTCAATGTATATAACTGCTTCAGCTGTTTTATTGTTCAGACATGAACTTTACAACGGTATTAATTGATTTCCTTCAGCTATGCTAGTTCCTAACTTTTTCTGTTTAGGCTTTTTCACTATGAGCCTCTTTCACGTTACACACAGTCATTGATTCCATTGTTCATATGAAAATATTGATTAGTGCAGCTTTTTATTTAAAGCCGATTATGAACGTGATTGTGAACATGATCATTAGTGTAATACCTGAGTTTTATTACTTTTGCTTTCCCATAAAAGCAAGACTCAGTCAATCAAACTGAGCTATACACCAGAGATTTGGCCGGTACCAGTAGCTACCACTTCAGTGCCTTGCCTCATGAGTACTTAGCCAGTACTTTTTGAGGCTGAGTGAGGTTATCTACTGCCATATTCACATTTCACTATGATTTTCTGCTCACACTATGCTTCTGTAGTAATCTATTAGGGAGGGATTTAAAACGAGACAGAGGCATCAATGAGGAAATAACAATGGCTTTCTTCACTTCTTGCCTTTTACTTTTTGCAGATGTTAGGCCCTTGACAAGAGTGATATATTTTAGTCCATAAGTGTGCTATATATCGCAAACCCCAAATGTCTTCCAGCCTGTTACATGACCTAATCCACACTTAATCAATTGAGGCAGACTCACTGCACAGAGGAAAGAGGTGTGTTTGCAAATTTCTCTGCAGTATCAACAAATAGTTTCACTGGCTGAAGACGAGAAAAAAATCAAAGCGTGTGACCTCTCCTCTTCAGTAATCACACTGGACGCTTACATCCTCAGCTCAGCGCAGATGGAGCCAGCGTCACAGAAGGAAAACATATTTGGTCATTATCAAAACAATGAAAACGCTCAACCAGGATCATGGGAGGCAGCCCAGGGAGAGACAATTCAAAGTTTTTCATTTCAAACCACTGTGACTAATGCAGGTCTTACTATATAATCTGCTGACTCACTGTTACTGGAAAGCATTGGTTCTCAAAGTGTGGTCCAGGAATCCACACAGGGGTTACAGAGAGACTTTCAGGGTGCCTTAAGCAAAATGAAGAATTGTTTCATTTATAATATATATATAATTTAATGAGCCACATAATGAGGTCACACATTATGTCATGCTTTTGCTCTGCAAACAACAGTACTGAAAAAAGTATTGATTTCTTACAGCAGTATAGAGTGATGTATTTTAGTATATCTGTTATTATATTACACTGTTATTGGCTTTATTGACATAAAAAATAGGACATTTTTATGAGGTTGGCTTTGTATTGTTGCTGCTACACAGACACATACCAGTGAAAGGTTGACAACCATTAATCAGTGTTTTTAAGATCAGCCTTTTCAGCTGTTTCCACTCTTGAGAAAATTTTCATCAAGGTTGGAGGATGGAAAACAGCGTCAATAGAGGACGAGACACATTCGCGGATTTATCAGCATTTATGTGGATTTAATCTAAGGCACAACAGCATTCTCAGAAACCTCTGGTGACTGATGAAGCTGATACCCGGGACCTCTGACCTCTACAGTGGTTTGTTGGTTTGGAGCCGTCTGTGTCTTGGACTGCCCCCAGCAGACTCATAAGAAACCCTGAGGTGAGAGAGTGAGAGAGACGGAAAGATGTGGGGGGGGGGGGGACAATCTTCCAGTAAATCATCTCACCAAGCCCCCTCCTCATCTCCCAGTGCTCTCACACACTCCTTAACACACAAACACACACACACACAGACTGTTGACAGTAAGCAGGAGGGTGGAATGTCTAAGTATTTGAATGACTGTGTCTGTTGCACGGGTGCACACACACACACACACACACACACAATTGCTATCTGGTGTTGAATGTTTGCTCTGTTGGGGTCCAGTTACAAGGGGGAGGGTGGTGGTCCTCAGCAGCCACCATGTCTGTCTGCCTATACAATAGAACATGATAGAAAAACATAAAAAGAGTAAATGTAGGAAAACAGTGGAAGGTAAACCTGCCTAAACTCTATAGCATATTAATGCTTTTCTGTAAAAGATTCGACCTGTGGCTGTTTGCTACATGATGAATGACCGACGGAGCTTATATGTTCATTCAACACGGCCTTGCTGTGCACAAAACCACAAGTCAGATGTTCCCTCCTGACTTGCTGCAGCCCTTATCTTAACAAAATATCATTAGAGCGAGGGGATGGAAAGATAATGAGAGAAAAAGAGCTACAGATAGAGACCAGAGGGAGGCAGAGCAGTCGGGGGAAGGAAGGAAAAAGGTTAACTGTGTGTTTGGATTGACTATGTGAGACAAGCTGATGTGGAGATTGAGATATTAATTATCCCCACTGACACCACAAACCGGATCAGATTATGATTTTGTGTGCTGTGTTTAGTGTTGGACATCATTGTGTGTACTACAGTTCAAGCCACAACTACCACAGAGTTTCTCAAAGTGACACAATCATAGTTTTACCAACACAAGACATTGTGAGAAGTGTCAGCAACAGTTCTGATCAACCTGTTGATAAATGGGAGAGGAGAGGAAGAGGTGCAGTAAGAAATTAGGAGAGGAAAGAGTCCTTCTGATAGTTTACACAGCGCACGGACATAAAAGCTAGCCAGCCCGCCTCCCTCCCCTCCCCTCACATTTACCACTCTTTCCATGTTGTTTCTTCACCCCACCACCACCACCCTCCTCCTTTATCCCTCCCTTTCTCCTCCCTCCTCCGGGCCAGAAGAGAGGAGTGATCAACCTGAGAGTTTAAACAAACCAGAGAGGCGGCAGGGCAGAGCAGAGCTCACACACACTCCCACACACACATACACTCATACAGCTGTTCAGCGCGGAGGAAACTCTAGTGAACGGTGCCGGAGAGCGAAGCTGAGGTAGGTTTGTTGCAGCTGTAAGAGGAGATTACCTCATTGCTGCGCTTTATGGCAGTTATGAAACAACATAAAAGAGATGTTTAAAACTTTAGTGCAAAACTTTAGTGCAAAACTTTAGCGTTTAATGCAGACAGTCAGTCAGACGGAGCAGTTGTTGTGGTTGAATCAAGTTTGTGATGTTTTAGATTTTGTTGAATGAAATCATATAATCTTCCCATTCATTGTCACTGTTTTATTTATGTAGCTGAATTTTAGCACAGGACAGCACAATTGCCTTTGTTGGTTGGTTCTATTAAGAGTTTCACAGCTGCTCAAAATATAAGGTTCAGGTCTTGTCCCTTTTGTGCTTTTAGACGGAAGACGGAGTGAGACACCTGTACCTGCAAAACACAGCTTATAAAGGAGAAGCAGCCGAGGACGGAGCTAAAGCACGAGGATCTCACTCTCGGAGGGTCACCAGTGTCTGCAGCTGTACCGACCCTGCCGAAGCATCAACGCTGGCTGAGATGGGAGACTTGTGCCACCCCCGGTCTTCCTCTCCAGAGGGGGAGACCGTGTGTGAAGCTCTAGCCCGTTACGAGAACACTCTCCAGGATGCCATCAGGGAGATCCATGTGGACGTCAGCGCTTTTAAGCAGGGCATGGAGCGTCGTCTGGAGGAGACAGCCAACCTGAGCGGGCCTCTCGGACGGGCTGTGGCTCAGCTCCAGCTCGAGAACAGGCAGCTCAGGAGTCAGCTGGAGGCTCTGACGCGACAGGTGGAGCTCCTGAGTGGGATGACGTGTGACAGGGGCACCCTGCTCAACAACAGCCACAATCACAGTCAGAATCACAAAAATCACTTAAGTGACATTCAGGAGAACCATCAGGAGATAAACGAGGTGATCTACGGGAAAGGTGAGGCTCACACTCAGAGCCAGGCTCACCTCCACGTCCAGCCCTGCAGCCTGGGGAGCCAAGCCCAGATCTACAGCGGGCTCAGCAATCAGTCCAGTCCTGCGTCCCCACCTGCCACCTTCTCATCCTCCCCCAGCTCCAGCAGTCCTCCTGTGGGCTCCAGAGTTTCATCCATAGTGACAGGCCCAGTGTCAAGCAGCAGCCCCACTGCTGCCCGCTTCTCGAGCCGAGCCACATTCGCCGTGTCCAGCAAGACTAACGTGAGTACTGCATGTTTTTGTAGAGATTCCCAGTCAAGTGAACTCAAGCGTCCCTTCATCCACACCGCCCTTCATGTGTTCATTTGCATGGATTTTAAACTGAATGTAATTTAACACTATTCATTTTATGAAAGAGCATATTGTTATTTTTGTTGTAACTGAGCAGTCAAAGTTTGGGCCTGTTTGGTTTCAAGTTTGCATTCGTGTTACTATAAATTTGAGTCACAGAATCTGGCTGTTTCAACCTTTGATTGTGATTCAACAGTTTATCCATTTAGCTGTTTCATCCATGCCTTTAATCTCGCTATTTCAACCCTTATCCATTCCCTTTAGCTATCTGTTCCCACCAACCATTTCTTTTAGCTAATAATTTTATTACATTGAACTATTCGAACCGTTTATTCATTACGTTTAGCTATATATTGCACAATGTATAAACTCTTAGCTTAGTATTAAGACTTCTCTTCTCGATTGCTCAACAGTTTTCACACACTCTCAATTGCAACATATAATATTCAGATGTAATAGCTTGACTCAATATGTGAATATGATAATGATTTCTATTTTTCAAATAACTTCTGCTGCAATCATTTCACAAACCCTCTGACAACTGCAGAATCACCGCAGGGGGTAGAAGTACCCCTGCTTGGAAATCCCAGCTGTACTGGTCAAGAACTGCCCAAATGTCTCTGGGAAGTTCATCCAAGATAATTTGTAGTTTGTGTCCTCCTGGGCTGTTGCACACAGAAGCTCTTCACATATTTATGTTTGACTCACCACATTCCAGTGCCAGGTACTGTACTTGGTGACATGGATGGAAATGCAAAATGCCATAGCAGAAGAGGTAATCCAGTAATTGCGATGGTAATTTTCCAGGTTGGGAAAGGGCAGAATGTGAGTTTGACTGATGCCGGGTTGCGTTGTGGCTGTGTGGCTGTGTCAGATGAGGCACTGGCTGTGTCACTGCGGTTGCACAATAGCCTTCCACCAGGATGCTTAAGGATTTATGAAGTACAGGAACATGAGTCGAGCAGGCTCCTGGGAGGTGAGGTTAGTGTGGTTGTGTGGTTTTCAGACCTGAGTCAAATATGTGAAATCAGCATTGTGTAATGTAGGCTCTGGTTAGTCATTATCGCTGTCGTCCCGTGGTAACCTAGTGGGTCCAGTGTTGGGTAATTTTATGCTTTAGCTTCACCTGAACAATTACATGGTTCTGGTTTGAAAACATTCTAGCCTGTGGTCTTGTGAAACTCCTTGTAAACTCTACTGATAATCTAAAACAAGCCTGTTTTCTTAGTTCTGGGAAAGCTGACATTTTCCTTGATACTAAGGGTGTATCAAAACTGGTTTTATGTTGTGTCTGTGTACAGGTTGCATCACAGTTAATCACTGCATCGATAGTGACCAGACCAGGCCTGTGTCAGTGGTTAGTGCTCATTGGTTTCTGAGTTACTATCGGGAATACATCTTTACTGTCACCACGGGATGATGCTCATGGAATGTCTTCTGGAGTTGTAACCCGTCTTGGAGTCCCTTACATTAATTGTCCCTGTTCATATCATTGCATAGTTCGATTTTTGTCCCCCCTTGGCTTGTCTTGCTTCTAATGAAACCAAAAAGAGAATCTCCTGGCTTCTCTCCATCCTGTGGTTGCTGCATCGCTCAGCCAGTTTATGATGAGTGTGCAGTTTTCCTGGCCTCCTCCTGATCGCAGATGATGAGGTTTTCAGAGCAGAAAGGAAATTCTGTCCTATCTGTCTAAATATTTAGAGAAATGAGACAGCAAAAACAAGCTGATTACAATCAAGACAGTTTTATTTTTTGTCTTCCCATTCTTAGGTGTATACATGGGTATGCATGCGTTTGAGTGTGTGGTTGTGTTGTAAATAAGTCCCTTTTGTGAATTTGTGATCTTGCAATGGCACGAATGAAGGCAAATTCAAACAATCTCTGCATTACCTGCGAGAACATTTAAGCACGCTTGCATTGTTTTCCAGAACTTTATTAAAGCACAATCCAATATTCCATATGTGTGCTCGGCATGTTAAAAACTGGAGCATTTAAGATTAACTGGAATATGCTTCTCTGTCTGCACAAAAGCGAACATGCATGTTCTGAGACACTCTTGTGTCTACTTTCTTTTATACTTTAGGGCATAACACATTGTCGACACTGCCTCCATAGGGCGCTGCAGTTGCAGTCATCCATCAGGGTCTTCACTGAATGTGTTCAGCCCAGAATTGTATTTTCTGAGCTTTCTTTGCCAGCGTGGAGATGTGAAATGACCATGTCAGGTTCTCAGTGATGCTGATTCCCAGGGAACTGAAACTGTTCACCTGCTCCATCGATGTAGACAGGAGCGTGTGTCTTTATCTCCTTTTTCCTGAAATCAACGATCAGCTGCTTGGTTTTGCTGATGTTGAGCAGTAGGTTGTTTTCTGTACTCTGCAAGATTGTTGATTTCCTCCTCTTATCGTTGTTTGAAATCCGGGCCGATGATGGTGGTGTCAGCGTGAACAGGAGGGGGCTGAGCTCCGGTGTTAAGATCCAAACTACCTAAGTTCTGTGTTCTGTGAAGCACGCCTCTGGAGCAACTAGGGGTTAAGTGTCTTGACTTTAAGCGTCACAGTGTGTATTGTAAAGTGTGTGAGGGGGATATCTGGAATTGAAATCTGACAGGAACAATGGCCTTTAAAATAAAGTTATCAGTGAAATTATCTCAATCCTACTTAGGCATCTCTGTCCTGCAATATCTTGTTATCAGAACTGGCATACTGATAAATCTGCAATAAGCTGATATGGACCGGCATGTTTTCTACCAGAACGCTTTAACAGCAAGCTTTCATGAGCTGAATGTAGCTTGGACCACCATTGTATGTCAGTCAACAGCAGACAATAACCACTTTTATTTACTGTTCTATTTATCGACCGTTAAACAGTGAAACCAAAGATTTTAAATCACATGTCAAGCTGTTTTCACATGTCAAGTATTTCAAAACCACAGTGAATGGCAGGAGGGAGTCTGAAGAGGATGTTATTTACTTCCCGGGCGCTCCGTCCTGCTGTGGAAAGTATGACATTTATGAGGCCAGCATTGAGATTCTCTTTTTTATTTGGAGCAGGGTTGCTCCTTGGTGAAGCTCTGTGTTTTGTCGTAAAGTCACAGCTGATACAAAGCTGGGACACGCGCGCACACACACACACACACACCCTTTAGTGTGTATTTGATGGACTACCACAGCCATGAACATCAGAACTGTCTACTATGTTCAGGTTTCCAGCAGCTAACCAATATCACAATTCTTGCAAGGTATGATATATGCACTCATAATCATACAGACTCAGATAAGACTCACAAAAAATGTTAAAAACACACGCATTATGCTAATAGCTGTTAGTCCTGTATCTGTAATTACCAAACTATGTAGTGGATACAACAGAGGAATGTTATCGCCTGTGAAATCATGTGGTCAGAGCGAAACAACACAAGGGCACCTTTGTTTCTGCGTGTCTCTGCTGTGGGAGATCCCCCGCTGTCAGCCAAACACACCACTGCAGATGCGCACAGATCAGATCAAACATGAGATGCAGAAAATACTCTGAAATAATGAACCAGCGCACAAAGGTTCGCTGTGTGTACGCCGCTTCAAATCATGGTAATTAGCATCATGGGATTTATTATTTTTTTTTGTCCACATAGTCAGATCTCGGCACACGGCTGCTTGAATTATAATTGCAGCTCGCTCTTCTTGCCACATCCTCACCTGTCTGTCAGAGGGCGACGTGAGGGAGACACATAAAGTTCATTTGGCTGTTAAATCAGACACGCGCGCGCCAACACACCGCAGGCATTCTTACCGGCTCGAATCCGAGCTGAAGCTGCCTGTGCCAGAGAGATGTGTATAGGCCGTCACCTTCACTGTGACCTGCCAAGCCGTCACAAGAGCAGACACACACCTGCACGCACACACACACTTACAAAACACACCTGCAGCACGTCAGCACGATCTCATTCATATCGACAGCACACCTGCATCTGAATGAATTATGAATGCTTGCTTTCTTATTTCTGATCTGCCTCTTCAGCAGCTGAGCTGAAATGTACTGTATGTATAGGCCTACGCTCGAGAGTTTATTCCTCTCATTCTACTTTCATTGACAAAAACCACGTCGACATGATGATTAATGTTTTCTAATATTTAAGATATTTTGCCATTGTTTGCCACTTTTCTGATTCAGTACTTTGGAATTCGCATAAAATTACTTGAATGGAAACTCAGCTGTGTGTGTGTGTGTGTGTGTGTGTGTGTGTGTGTGTGTGTGTTTCCATCTGGATGGTTTCTGAGGTTTATAAAGAGGCAGCTGTGTGGCTCTTTTCTGTCGTCTAATGGTTCTTGGCAACAGGAATTAGTCAAGATTAGGATTAGGACAAAGACCTAAGCCTCCTCAACAATGTCTCCTCTTCCTCCTCTGTTTTTTCTTTCACCCCTCTCTACACTTTGCCGTCACACACATACACACACGCACACGCACACACAACATCGCTGTTGCCAATCACAGTGCCAAAGCAGCCAACTCAATGGGCCATTGTGTGGGATCTTGTGCTTCATTGGGAATAGATTGACTGTGGAAGGATTACAGGATCGACCCTCCTCTCTTCCTCCTCTTTGAAATTCTTTCTCTCCTTCCTCGTCTCTTCTCCATCTTCTAATCCGCGCCCTTATCCCACAGTTTTTTACTGATATGTGACTGATATGAAGTTTAATCACTTTTGATTCATTAAAGTTTCTTCTTTTCAAGCTTCTTGTCTTTGGCTTAGTTTGACAGAAAAAAACATCTTAACTCAAGGCCCACTTACTAACCTTTTCAGGACTTTCAATTTACTCCTTTTTCATTTAGAAGAATCACATGTGGTACATGTGAAATTTAAAATGTGGAAACATTTTAAAATCACATGTGAAATACGTGGGAAACATGCTTTGCACGTGGGAAAAATGCTTTGCACGTGGAAACATGTGCTTTTGGAACATTTTCATGGTGAATGTAAATTACCACGTGAAACTATAGGATGACACATGGAACACATTTGCTCTGCATGCACAATAATCCTGAAAAAAAAACAACTACTAAGAAGATCTTCAGTTAAAAGGGCACCGCATCGATTTTACATTTACTTTCAGTTTACTCGACATGCTTAGTAAAGCTGTAAAATGTCTTCTTTTGTGTCCAGTCTGAGAAATTAACCTTGATGATGTCATAGTGATGTCATCACTTTCTCAGTATGAAAGTTAGCCTGCACTATAAACTGGGCTGTCAAAAGATGTGGGCATTTAGTCTGTCCGGGAAGGTTTAATAAAAGATGCTGTTGAGCTGGATTATGGTGTTGTTGGAGCTGGACCCATACCAGGGACTGAGTCAGGATATCTCGGCCTCTGCTGCTTCTATTTCGGCCTTTCTTTTATTAATCTGTCCACCAGTCTTATGAAGATACAAAATTTTTTCTTGTCAGTGCAAACTTTGAAACTAACTTTGAAACAATATTTAGACCATTGCAGGAAACAAAATAACGAAAATTTAAACATAATATTTACATGGAATCATACATTTGAATCAGTTTCTCTTGAAGTCTTTTTATAGACTTCAGATACCTTCCAAAACCACACCTGTACCTCTCAAGACTCTACTACGATACAGTACTTTCCTCTAGCACCGTGTGCGTGCTCACAGGCAGATGAACAGATCAGCGCAGTCAGGTAAGGGGGTTATCTGCTGTTCTCTATCAATGCACAGAGACTGGGTGCGCTTCAGTTATGGCTCAGTACAGCACTTGCGTCACATGTTATGTAAGTGATGATTTCTTTAGATTGAAAAGTTGAGTTTTTGGTTCAGTTGTGGGTGTTTCTTGTATGGGCTCAAAGGGCAGGCATTCCAAGGCGTTACATGCAGCAGTTTAACATCAATAAGTCATTGCCATGCACATTTTGAGGTTTTCCATACTTTTTCCAAACAGTCAAATTGTTTTAACAAATGATTGACTGTATGTAACGGTGGCGTCTGACAGTGGAAGGAATGAAAGGTGAAGTCGCTTTCAATAGATTCTTGCAGGAAGCAACAGGATTTGTGGGAAATATGGATTTAATTTAAACTATGACAAGTAATTTGACAGTAATAATATTTGTCTGATTATTAAACACTGAAGCTGCTATTTGATAGTCTGATTTAATCCCTAATACCAGCACATCATGGTGCACTCCCCCTGACTCCCTCCATCTCTCCCTGTGCACCCATTAGCTCCATCTCCCACTAACATTACACAACTCAACCTTGATGCTATCTGTTTCTTATCTATGCACACACACACACACACAGCAGACCACTGCAGCATGCAGTGTTTTAGTCACAGTCTGAGAATAGTCTGATGGATAGATTGTACTAATATGTACCGATCCCAGTCCAAACTGAATTATACTATGACTACTGGCTGCGTTTACATGCACGGACCCTCCTTTACCTTTAGGTTGTGTTAAAGGTGAAACCATAATATTATAAATTGTGTGCTTGCTGCAGTGTGTCCACACACACACACACCACACACACACACACATACTGTTTGGCCAAAGTCATTTTCCTGTATTCTGTAATGCGATGCAGAAGCTAGCTGGTGTTTGGTCTGGTATTTTTAAACCTGGCCCTATTTGTTATTTATTTTTTATTTTTTTTACATATTTTAGGGTCTAAATGACTAATAGGTACATAAAGTTTTGGAACTGGTCCAGTAGACAAGGGCTGCAATGGCTGCAACGTAATCCAACAAACAAAAAGGATCTTAGTCTTTAACAATGCTGTCTGTCTATCCATAATGTTGTCAGACACAGTAACAATCTGAGCCTGTCAGTGGCAAAAACAAGCTCTTGTGGCGGGCACTCTTTTTGACTTATGTTGCAGCCTGTTTGCGGCTACGGGATCAATTACAAAACTTTTCTACCTATTTATCATTTAGACTCCAAAATATGGTCAAGAAGTAAAGCAGATTTCCTTTCAGCGTTTTAAAATATTATGTCATGGTGTTGTCTGCTGAGTGTAAGATTGCCATGCTGGAATGTTAACTTCCTATTACAGTAATTGCATCTAAAGTACGTCAGTGTGATCTGGTGGGGTCACATAGGTCAGATGTCACATGTTGATAGCACCACTGCAATACAAACGGGTGTATCCTACGTGATGGGCTGTATTGTGTTATAATTATTATCCCTGCGAGGGTCACTCTGAGCAGAAGGTTTGCAGCGGAGATGGCTTTTTCTAAATGTATCACTGAAAAGGAGAAGAACACCGACCCTTTTTCCAACTCCCTTAATGTTAAATTCACTATCAACAATCTCCACAAATTATTATTTGTCTTATTTGCCTTGCAAAGATAAAGCGTTTTATGTGTGAGTTGAGATCCAGCAGATCACATTCACGTTCACAGATAACTGAAGGTGTGAGAGTGTGTTGGATTCTGTGTGTGTGTGTGCGTGTGAGTGTAGTGTTGTTTATCTCCATGACAAAGACAGTTGACATTTACACACTGTCTGTGGAGACTGCCCAGGCTGAGTCAGCCCTGACTGTCTCTGATACTGTGATGTCCAACATCTGATGTCTGTGTGTACACAAAGCCTACCACCACCCATCCTTCTATCCATCCATCCATCCATGTACTCCTCCCTGCCTCTGTGGCCCCTTCCTTACCCATTTACCCCTCCCCCAATCAGCCCCTCAGATCTCGTCTGCATTTTTAAGGCTGGATTCCTGACACCAACCCCCCCTTCGTGGCTATTAATACAGCCACGAGCAAGACGGAAAACAGAGCATATATATAGTGTTTACTAAAATGCCAAATAAATTTGAATAGTAACTTCAGTTTAAAAACATGTCATAGATTGATTTATCAATTCACCAAGTGTCATTTCAAAATCATCTCTACACTGTTGTTGATCTCTCTGTCTCTCTGCTTGCAATGCAAACTACTTATCAAGGCCATTTTCAATGCTGGTTTGGAAATACCTACTCTGATAAAGGCTGGCTATTAGTAGGAAGTTAAAATTGATTCAGACTGATATAAGATGAAGCTGAAAACAGGGCACAGCTGAAGAGACAGCAAGTGTGTGTATGTGTGTGTGTGTGTGTGTGTGTGTGTGTGTGTGTGTGGGTACATGCGGGGGGTTTAACAGAGGTATGCGGCCACTCCCTGGCTACCACTGGCTCTCTTAATGACTTCCAGACAATAGGCCGTGTTCCCGTCATCATCTCTGTGGAAACAGGTTAATAACTAACTGGCCGGTGGGAGAGCTCGCCCTCGCTGGCCTCTGAAACCAGTAAGCCTAACTGGAAGTTCCCTTCAGAGGTAGATTTTAAAGTTGCGTCAGTCCACCATGGGAATACTTTTAAATTTCTTTTAGCTGCCCTCATATGCAGTGTTTTGGAATAATGCCCAGAAGGCATTAAAAGGAAAATTGGTTTTAGAGGTTTTGTGACACCGCGGGGTCATGGGTGAGAGAGCAGGGGTTCCTGGAGTTTTCAGGATGTGGCAGGCATTAAGTCTCCCACCACAGGAAGGTGACCCACATACAACTACTACTTTGGACACAGGAGAAGTAGGAACATGACCCAGAGTTAATCAGTCTCCCTGTCAATCACCATGAGGATGACTTTCAAACGTAAACTCTGCAGAGGTTAGATGATGGAGTGTTGGAGGTCGATGTTTTCACAACACGATAAAACGGTTAGGAGCCCTGCAGGGAAATGGAGGCACTGCAGCAGCTATAGTGAAGCATACAGTGAGTGAAACATTAAAATAACAGTAAGAGTAATTACACAAACACTGTCGGTGCCTGCTTATGATGTACTCCCACAGGTGAGCTCGCCCCAGGCTGATGTTTAGAAATAGTTACAAAATTACAGAGAAATTTCCACAGTTGCTGCTGTAGCCTATTCTGTCACTCCAGAGCCATATAGAAAAAGAGTTGCATCATCTCTGTTCAATTTTAATTTAAGTGGCTTTATTGGCAAGACTGCATACAATACAGTGTAGCCCAAGCATTATTTATTTTTTATTTTTTACCGCAGTGGTGGATTGTGGAGCTTGACAGGCTCTGGGTTGCTCCCCCCGTCAGCCCTGGCAAACCAGTCATTGGTTGACATAAAATGTATACCAGCTGGAATGTTGCCACAGATATTGATTTAAAAACTGTAGTGCGATGAACTGGTTTGGCTCGCTTGCTTTAATATTTAGAAATTAAACACAGCTGGCAAATTCAACACTAGCAGCTATAGCCTGTGGGAATTGGGAATTGTGTAAACCTGTAGACTAATGTACACACAGTATTGAATACAGTCAACCTGAAGATAAACTCCAGAATTTAGAAAAAAAAGTAATAAAAACATGTTAGTATCCTAACTTGCTAATTAGAACTAAACACAAAGTACAGCTGGGTCTGATGGGATCATTGGTTTTGCAGGTCATAAACCAAAGTGTTGGACAAATTACATTTTGACCAGAAAATGAAATGAAATGTCAGATGATCAACTAGGTTATTACAATTCATCTTGAGTGGGACATGACTATCTATCCAATAGCTGTCGAGACATTTCACTGAAAACCAACTGACAGACCATCATTGCCATCACTAGCGCCATGCTTCTGGCTAAAAATGCTAGTCAGTCAAATGACACCAAATCCATCATATTTGGGATGGACAGCTCTGATGGAACCAGATTTGATTTTGATAAAGCACCAATATATTGTATACTCCAGATTACTACAAGAGCAGAAGGCCCTCTCACCTGTTTCTCTCCACACACACACACACACACACACACACACACACACACACACACCACCTGTCCAGTGTAGTCAGTTGCTCTTAGGAATGGAAGTGAAGGGAGAGGCAATACAGACTGTTCTCTGACCTCTCACCTATCAGAGTCAGCATGTCAGGCTCCCCTGCCTCCTTGTGTCCTCCTCTGCCTCACTGCCAGGAACAGAGGAGGAGAGGAGGACTGAGGAAGACAGGGGAGTCAGCCTCTATTGTTGCCATATGCTGGAGCTAGACCTCACAGAGGAGGGAGTACAAGGGTGAAAAATGATTTTTTCCCCCCCACAGCTATAAAGACCTACTCCTCCTAGATACTTGGCCTGGAAGAAGCAGAAACCATACTGTCCTTGCATGATTCTTATAAATCTTTAATAGACAACCAAAGGTCTATTATGTTTAGGGTCACTTAGAGCTCAGAATGGTCACTCTCTTGCTAAAATAAGGCAAGTGAAAGTATTAAGGTGATAAAACAAAGATAAGTATGTGGTGAGCTGTTTATCAGGGCTTAGTGTTTCCAAGACACCAAACATAGCGTTAGGGTTACATTATGTTGTTTGTAAACCTAACATAATGGTGAGAGGGTAGCACTAGAGGAAAGATCATGTGTCCAGAATAGAGAGGTTTCATGCAGGGGTTTTCAAAGTCTGAGAGTGGGCCTCCCCTCAGGCAAGGCTTGGAAAAATAACTAATAGTAGTCTCCCCCTCTTAGTTTACTTGCTTAGTCCTGGATGCCTATGGGATCATGATTATGTCATTTGATCCCATATACACCCAACGAAATCCTAATATGCCTGTTTGACATAACATCAGACTCGACTACAACGAATACTCAAAAAAGCTCTGTCCTAAGGCGTCGATTAGTTTCTGACTCTGGGAAAGTGGGAAAGACAGAAAACTATTGTATCTCTGAACTAACTAAATAGCACAAGGAAAGGCAAGTTTATTTGTATAGCACATTTCAGCAGTAAGGCAATTCAAAGTGCTTTATATGAAACATAAAGGCAACATGGGGAATATTAAAAAAGACATTTAAAATATAAGTTTCAAAAACAGTTAAATAGAAAATAAAAACAGGTTAATGTATCTGGTAAACCCATTTGTTCACCCATAATTCTAATTGGTTACTAATAATCAGGCTTTTCACCCTCCCGTGTTTGCTTTTGTTTCAAAAGCAGGGAATATCTGGTTCTAGAAAAATTACCCCGAAAACAGAAGAGTAAAAGTTACAGTGAAAAACATTAAACACATTTATGTTATTCTATGTTATCTCCTTCTGATAACTAATGTAATAACAAATGAGATATGTTTTCACTTCCATTCACTGAGTCTCTGCTGAAACAGTTTGGAGCCTCCCACTTTGAAATCCTCTGTCTTAGGGGCAGTAAGCAGTAATTGTTGTTGCTCTGGACCAAAAGAGACCGACTGACCGACCTCACCATCCATTGTCTCTGCCACCAATGAGGTAAAAACCGGCCCGTAACTATGACCATAAACAGAGAGAGAGTAATGCTTCTTTGTTATGGCAACAGATTGTTACAGACCTCAGCAGCACTCTTGATTTTAAGATGCAGTTTGCGGAGAAGCACATGTGAAGTCATGTCCTGTGACCGGCCAAGACTGTAACGTGTTTATGAAGATAACTTTTCCCTGTACAGTAGTTCTCACCTGCAATTAGATTTTTATATCTTCTCAGTTCAAAGGCTGTGCATATTTTCCAGTCTCAAGCCTAAGTGGTATTCCCTGAGATTCTTCTTGCAGAGAAATTGCAGGCTGCATGGATGTATTTGAAGAACAGGTGGTCTGACTGTGTCTTTCTTCCTCCGAAAGGATTCCTCTAAAAACTCCTGGGAGGAAATTACAGAGCAGGAGTCCTCTGTCACTAGCTGTTACCTCTGATAGCTGAGGAAACCTCTGATATCTTTACAGTTGTGTGTACACGAGAGCTTCATGCTTCACTTGTTACATTTGCACTGCTGTCCCATATTAAAATGCAAAGTCACTAGCTGTCACTGGATTTTGACTATAGTCGGACGGATGAATGGCAGTTTACAAGCTTGAATGGTTTTGAGTGGAGAGATTCATTTTGACCTGAAAATAGCACATTTGGGGAATTGGGTGAGAAGTTGTGGATTTGTGTTTAGATTTTCGAGAAAAAGAGGCATCATTTCAATAGATGTGTTTCAGCAATCGAGAAATACTGTAATGTTATGTCTTCATAATACTCAACAAAATGTTACGTTATAAGCCAGTTGTATTACAGTAATGTCTCCATTGACTATGCACAGCCAAATAAAACATATTAAATAAGGATAAGTTTAAAGCAATTTTCTCCACCTGTTGAATGACCAGCCAAAGTTGACCTGTTTATTTGCCCCTGCTCTGTCCTTTTTTCTCTTAGCTGATCCTGCCTGGGAAAATGTAAACATGTACAACAAATTGGCTCTTCTGGTCTGCATGCCATAAATTGTTTCATCTGATATTGCGGGGTATCAGACCCAGTGACATGCTTTTAAAATATATAAAAACAGCCACTTTTTTTCACTATATGGTCTTGTTTGCTAATATAGGTTATTAAATGAGTATTAAATTGAGACTGTTTCATAACCAATTAAAACTCCTTGTAGTAAGGACATGTAATGGAGTCATTGTAACTCATTACTGCCCATCTCTGGACATAACATGTTAATTAGTCATATTTTGAAGTGTGGCTAGGCAGATTTTTTCTACTTTCGGGCAGAGCTAGGCTAACAAAATTATAAGCTAGAGCTAACAGGTTATGTTAATATGGAAAACAAGGGAAACAGCTAGCCTGGTACTGTCCTAAGGTAAAATAAATCTTCCTACCAGAGCATGTAAATTGCACTCATACACAGACACGAGGGAGGTATCAATCTTCTAATTTAATTTCCAAAATATCAAAACATTCTTTTAACTTCCAGTTAAGTCCAGTTATTTTCTGTCCCCTAAATTTGAAAAATAAGTGTGTATAAAAAAGGATACACTTTAAACACTGTGCATCTGATGTTAACACCCTCAATTTAAATCTGAATCTCAGAGTCATTGTTTCATTTCAAATGCTTGAGTACAGAGCCAACACACACAAAGTACACAAACACAGTATGTTTTCCAACAGACTACAGCATACCCTCATCAAACAGTCAGCTGAGGCATCCAAGCCAATCCTCACCCCCACCCCTACAAAGTCTTTATTAAAGTCAGTGATGAAGATGCTGCTGACAGCTAAACAATGTCTTCTGACTAAACACAGGATGTGGTGCTCACACAGCACCCTCATACCTCCTCCTGTTTGAACAGACAGGTTTCCCAGGGCTCGTTGTCCCAGGGTAACAGCCAATATTGTGGCATCTGCAAATGTTCTGGTATAACTTTTGTTAGCGTTACACGTCCCAACTTCCACTAAACGCTTGAAAAGGAGCGGAAATCGTCTTTAGTTTCAGTATGGAAACACTCAAAGGATTTAGGCTAATACGTATCTATCAGAACAAATACTTTTAAAAATGTATGATATAAAACACAAGTGTTGCCATTTCATGTGTTGTACCACAGTTAGTTTGAAGCTAACCAAACAATACTACATCACTGCTAGCTCCATGTCATATTTTCAGCATTAACAGACACCTCTTCGTAGTGAGCTGATTCAGAGTTTCTGCCATGGCTTCTATGTCCAGTTTATGTTTATGGAAAGTTACAGCTGTTTAGGACACGGTTGGATTAGATCTTGTTGGTGAAGGCCAGAATTTTATTTGCGCAATTCAGCTGAGTCTGCTGGGACTCAGCTGAGGAAGTGACATTTGTCCAAAGGTGACCTCAGTGTGACTACACATGAAGGAAAGCGTGAGATGCCCAGGAAAGACGGCAACATTGTATTGTGTTTTAAACTTTTTCCTCATCTTCTTCTCTCTTCTCCTCGGTCTCTGCTCTCGTGCACACAGAGTGCTTTTCCACATTTTCTGCTCTATTTCACTCATTTCGTCTAAACATTTTATAGTTCCCCACTTGTGATGCGATGACGCACTCTCAGGGAGTAAGGGATTTGTTGTTCCCTGAAGAAAGAAAAGGGAACTTTTGTCTGCTTACACTTCTGTCACTCCATTATGAGACTGTTATAGGAGAGATTTTGCATGTGGTCCCATTTATGGGCTGTTTTACTTCTATGTAGGGCAGTCAGAGAGTGACAGCTACTAACAGCAGCCCAGACTGAACAACTGGTCATTTCCCTTTAAGCTTTAACTTTGTCTGATTTACTTTTTAGAAGTCAGGGACTAATATGGATGAAGCTAAATGTAAACACACCTCCTGTATGTCCATTAAGGGCTCCTTACACTGCTGAGCTTGGTCTACTTTAGTGTCATCTTGGCATGATGGCTTCTACTTTTAGCCACTTATCAGTAGACAGCACTCACGTGTATGCCAATAAAGAGACTTGTAGTGTAGTACTGACTGATATGGGTTTGTAAAGCTGCCACCAGATGATAGGTTGAGGTGATGAAATCTTAAAATTTTATTCCTATTTTACAAGGATACAGGGTTTCGTCCAGACTTTGACTCTTGGCACTCGCGTAGTTTTTGGGAATGTCATGGGACAAATATACTTCGGATCACAAGCATGTTTACCACGGTCACCATCTTAGCTTAGTGTGTTAGCATGTTAACATTTGCTATTTAGTACTACAACAACACAAAGTACAGCTTAGGCTGTAGTTATAAAGGTTATAATTAGTTCTAAAATGGACATTTGATGATGATAATGGCGCTAAAAAGACGGTGAAAAGTTTATTTGTCTCACTCTGGACCGAAATGGTGAACCGACCAACCAACATTGCTATTCCTAGAGCCACACCGCTAGCATGCTAAACATTTAGCTCCAGAGATCCATGAACATTACATATGTCTGGGGAATAATCTTCATGCTTGAGTCAGAAAGTATTGGAGGAAACAATACATTTCACTTCGAGTGTCTTCAGGCTCACTTGTCATTAAAGAAGCTGGAAGTAAAATGTGATATTCTATCAATAAGTTTTAATCTCTAAAAACAAACAAACTCAAAACTCACTTTTGAATACGCCATTTGAACTTTAGTCCGGGCCACAAAGCAGCAAAATTTCAGATAAAGTTTAACATCACTTTAAGACAGGGTGAAACAGATTTCAATGCAGGGCTGTTTCTGAGCGATGGGAGACCCTGTCCTGCTGACATCCATGTTTTAGTACGTGATGATCCTTAAAATCAATACATGAGTATATTAAGTGCAGAGTAAATCGAGCAGATATCAGTTGATGTTTGTGTGCATACTCATGAGGTTCTAGTGCCAAAGTGTTTCTATATGCGTGTGTGTATGCATCACTTCTGTGCCATGTTAAGTGTTAAGTACCAGTGTGTTCTGCCAGCAAAAAAGGACCTTGAGATACCAGAGAGTTTACAGGAACCTCAGCAGCTCTGCTATCATGTTTCCCCCTCTGACCCACCGTGGATGTCTGATGATCTGAGTGCTTTAAACTGGGAAAGCTCCCCTCCCCAAAGCCAGACATTCTGCAATTTGTCTCCCTCCTGCTGGATGGCCAGCTGTTTCCACCTTACTGCCCTGTCCCTCTGCCTCATTTCCCAGCATGCAATGTACAACTGCTCCCCGCCTCTATTCTTGCTTAGTTTTACCACACACACACACACACACATCCCACCAACATTCCTATATGGTGAGCTCAGTCAAACACACACATTTACACACTTTCCCTCAAGTGAGCACAGCATGCTATCTCACTGCAAGAACGCTATATTGTTCTTCATATGTGTGTGAGACAGGAGGGCATACAGTAGTGGTTTTAGGTTTCTGTCTTGCTTGAGACTTTATGTTTTTGCTGACAGAATGAGTTTCCTCAGTTCTTTACAGGTTTATTCATGCAAATGTGTTTTCAAATCTTTCTTACCAATAGTAGTATCTAGCCAATCAGATAGCTTTAATTCTTAAGGTTTTGAGATATCTGTCTCTGAAATGCTGTGCCTCCAATCCTCCAAAAAAGGCAGAGGTAAATGGAAATCTGTGGTGCTCACAGCTTTCAAAATGAACATTCGACATCTCTTATACAGTTTTCATTGGGACTTTTTCTCCATTAGAAACTATGCAAACTGCAAATGCAAACCAATGAGGTCTGTGGATTCTCAAAGGTCATCAGGCCACTGTTTCTGGGAGAACTGTTGTTGCTGTTTTTAAATATAGCCAGATTTTTTCAATACTGTGGCCACAACAAATTAGAATTACTTTCTTTTTTTTTTTTTTATAAAACCAACTAAAACCAAAACTATCTGCATGACTAAATACTACTAATTTTGGTAAAAGTGGTTGTTTTTTTTTTCTTTTTTAAAATTGGGTGAATAGAGTTCATCCAATTTAAATCAACTTCGTAAGGTGGCAATATGTTATACCTTGTTTCTGCTGCCCTTAAGTGGTAAAAAATCAGTTAAACCAAGCTTTTAAAACATTTTTTATTGGAGCAACAGTTCTTCTAGAGAAGTTATTAATTCCCCCCTTTTATCCCGCATCTTATTGCTGCAAGCTTAGTATAGTATGCCAGCATAGTAGTATCACACAGCACTTTGAAAACACTCTCCAATTATCTGTGTTTTAGTCCTGATCAAGGATTTAGGATTTAGAAATTAGGATATGACTTAGTCTTTCCTCTTTAACACCCATCCCTCGAGAGATACCATATTATTAAGGTTCCATTTGTATACCTTGCTGTGCTAGTTTACGTTTATGGTGTTCTTTGTGAAAATGCCCATAATGACGGAAAGGCAAGAGATTAGTCTATTGATATGTATATTATAGCTGGTGGCCTATAGTTATATAGTTATATAGCAGTCAATGAAACTTCTACACAATGCTAACATCCCTTGGACTGAACAGTGTTAAAAAGGATCAGGAAAGTGTGGCTACAATGCATTTCTTTGAAAAGACTTCCTAAATTAATACTTTTCCTCATTTTCAAAGTCATGCAAATAAATGTAAATGGTTCAGGATGTTTTTCTGCAGCCTATGGTCACGTCCTCTGTCCATTCATTTTGTGGTTTCTGACAGCAGAGACAAGCTGACCAGATACTTCGGTTCTGCTTCCAAACACCCCGACTTTATCTAAACACAGAATTGAGGCATCAGATGCACCAGTGGTGAAATAATGTTTTGGGTCAAACACCAGAAATCAGCCTTGTCTATTTAATTCCACTGTAACAGCCAAGTCTGAAACACAACCAGCTGTTCAGAGTAGTATTTGTTGCCAAAGAGCTGAGGGTCTCCAACATGGCTGCCTGAAGATGCGTTACATCCCCTGAAAGCTTGTTCCAGCGTCTGTTAGTTCAACACAGATGCAATGTGACATGTAGTTTGGTACTGACCTTGAGAAAATGAAAAAGCTATCAGCGCTGCACTGTTGACCGGACTAGCGTTGTTCTGTGTCAAATGGGGCCGACTATCAACACACTGAGCTCCATCTATCTGTCTGACGGGGCCACATGGAAAGTGACAGCTTGACCCACAACCGATGTGGGTCAGCAGCACTATGCGTTTAAGAGTTTGAGATAGAACTATCTGCTCAGGATGCCGATTAGCTGTTTGCGTGTAGCTGACTGTGTTTGGCGAGAGGAAAACAAGCCTCCCCTGCAGGTCTGTGCTGATCACAGAGACAAGAAATAAAGTCACATAAACACTGAAATGTGAACTTGAGTTACTAATGAAGTTTGACATTACAACTTGATCTCAATCAGTCGAGCCGCCAGATCACTGGATAGATTTTGGCAGCTCTCCCATTGCTGAGCGTGTCAGTGACAGCAGAGCTTGATTTAAAACAAAGACTTCTCGAGTCTTATCAAAGACGGGGAGGCAGACACTGCGGTGCCTCATACAACGACCAGCTCGTTTATCCACCTCACCGAGGTCCACACACAGGCCAGCTTTGAAGTACGCTGAGTCGTATCGTGCCTTGCTGTTTTGTTGGTTTGTTTTGTTTTGTCTGAAGTCGTGTCAAAAAAGCACACATGTTGGAGAAAAGTCCAAAACCTGACAAGGGTGAAATGGTCCAACAATGACTCAATGAACAACGAACATCTGGAGTCCTTTTTTTTGTTCAAACCAGAGGAAAATAATGCCCCGACTCTTTGTTTGTGATCCAAACACAACATATTGGTTTATGAATGGCCCCAGACAGAACTCACACAAGATTAAAGGGGCAACAAGTACAATAGTGGCAAAACATGATCCTGTGTGGGCAATAAATCAGAATGATCAACACTACAACGATTCATTCTCCAGGAGTTTCAACTTCTGGCTTTCAGAACTAATTTTCCAGCTCGTACTCTGTTTTGAAAGTTAAAAAAGCTTCACCAACAGCCCTCCTACTGGTCGCTAGTGAAGGTCAAATATGACTTCATGCTCCTTAAAAAGCAATGAAGGGTGCTAGTGTGTTGTTGTTAACTATACACTTCAATGTGTTGCAGAGTATTGAGCGAGAGGAGCCAATAGAGGTGGACCCTGCCACAACGCATGGCGGACTGGAGAATGGACACGCTGCAACCACAGGTAACCACGCCACAACCGTCTCACACTTTGTAAGGTTGTTTGAAGTCATAGTAGTTTTAAAGGGCGACTCCACTGAATACACACAAAAAACAGTTTACCAGTCAATGAGTATTACTCAGCCTGTGAAAGCAGTTGTAAAATGTCTTCTGTGGCTCTGGTAGAGCTTTGTGAAGTCAGAGGAAATGATTTAAATCTTATAAACTGGTGCAGTGCCCATTCACAGAGTGCAGTGCCCATTCACAGAGTGCAGTGCAAAATAGTACATTCGTAAATGAACAAAATGAGGTATGTAAACACTTTAATATGTAATAAATACTTTACAGAGATTAAAAGAAACTATTAAAAATAAATTCCCTAACCCTTTGCAAAAGCAGTCGAGCAAGCTCCTTTAAATTGTGTAGTTAGCATTTCATCAGGTTCTTATGTAACAGAGAAATATCTGTTCATAATGGTATACATTATTATATTAAACATAATACAGTTATGTACAGCTATGAACACTTCTGCTCAGTACTCCTTTGTCTCAGCACACACACCTGCCATGTGTTAAGTCGATTGGATGAACGGTTCTACAACACACAGATCCCTGCCTTTATTAGAGAGATGCATGAGGCCTTATACAGTAATGAAGTTCATGCTTTTCTGATGCTTTCTCCTCATGATGATCATAGTTGCAGTCATTGAACAAGTTTTTCTTGTTTGCATCCCGTTCAAAGACTGGGTAGCTCGCAGTATTCAGTGTGACTCTCAATAGATCAAGCTTAAAATACAATATCAACATATTATGACCTTATAAGGCAAACAAATATTTGCTCATTTACACATCCAGCAGATAAGGAGCAACGTTAGCATTCATGTTGAATTGTGTTTCTGGCCACCTAATAAATACAAGGCCAATATTCACTCTCCATCTTGCTCAGTTTTGGTCTCCACCAACTCTCTATGTAACTACTTAATGCTCCACTATGTTCACCAGCTAGTTTGTCTGTTTAGTGCTGGGCAGGTAGTAAACTGAAAATCATCAAGCTGAGGGAAATTGCGGAGTCCGGTGAACTCTCTGTGGGTGTGTTACTATGAGCAACGACAGCAATGACAATTAACGTAGTCATTTGATCCGTTGTTATTAAATAAATATTGTTTAGTGCAGCTTTGATAATTGTCATCAGAGTGATCATTTTAAATCTTTTTTATCCAACAAGAACATTCGGGGTTGGTACATGGAAAGATCTCTCCCCCCATTGACTTCCCACACGAGCACACAGCCCCTGTCACCATGCGGATGCCACACCTCCCCATCACCGCTACAACCAAGACGGCAGAAATGAAGGGCCCCGACTCTCCCAGCAGCCCTGCTGGTTCTCGGTCCTCGCCAGTCTCTGAAGCCTCACCTTCCAACCAATCAGCTGCTAGCACGAACCAGGCCCAACCATTCGAAGAGTCTCCAATTCAACCAGGTGGCTAATGGTCTCAACTCTATCTCAGCTTGTCAAGACATCTTTTTCTTAATTCTGAAATGTTTAATTGTTATACCATTGTACAATGTATTTTATGAAAATATCAAGTTGCTTTCTCCCAACATGAATGCAACATAATGTACAGTTGATTTCGTAAAATATTAATCTCCTAACTTATAATTTCCTTTTTTTTAGTATCTTCTACATGGGCCCCTACACCCATCAGAGCTCTGGGATCTCCTCGCCTTCAAGGTGAGATCATGCTTTTGTGACTCTAATGTTATCCTGTTTGAGACTACAACAGCATGTGCATGATTTACTTTGCCTGTTTGTCTTTTACAGAGAAAGCAAATTCAGCCCCTGCTAAGTCTGTGACCTACTCAGGGTTTCTGCAGCATGACAGGTGACTCATGAAGGACATCTTTGGAGACAGGTAAAATATGAGTTGCACTGTCTGACCCTTCTGTGCTCCCATCCCGCAGAGACGGTGATGTAAGCAGTGACAGATCCTTCGGGCAGGTAGGAGAGAGGAGGCGGGAGCTGGTGAGGTCACAGACTCTGCCACGTAACATTGGAGCTCAGGCCCGTCGATCTATCTTTGAAAGACTGGACTCTGAAGCCATTAACAGGTAAATGCAATGTAATTCTGCTTTAAGGTCACATGGGAATTAGATACAAGTTTCCTATGCATTGAGACTCTCTCATGTATCTTTGGTCCACTTCTGCTTATGTACAGTCGCCCTAAACCAGTGGACTCAAAACCAAAATTGAAGCGGTCTCAGAGTTTTGGGGTGTCCAGCGCCAGCAGCATCAAACAGATCCTCCTTGAGTGGTGTCGCTCCAAGACCATAGGCTATCAGGTAAAACACCTACAAACTTGCAGACACAATTCCACTCTGGCAACGTTATCCTGTCATTTAATGCCTCACGTACATTCCACGGTTCATATGTTCCATACCACTTGGTCCACACATTATGTTATAAGTTGCTACTTGGCTCCACATAAGTCCAATACTATGCCGGTTTTAGCCCATTTGTTAGAAACTACAAAATTTTCCAAAGCAGATCATAGGATATTACATTTTTGAAAATCTTTCCTGCCTTCCAGGTAGTTAATTTCACTATAGCATGAAAATAAACTGGCAAAGACGTGCTTGAGATAGGTAATCCAGTGTGTCTGGTTACATTTTTGTCTAAATTATTTTACTGTTGAACAGTAATGTGAAACCTAACACTGTGTTCACGTCCTGTGGGGAGGTTTGAAGATCTGAGCTTTAAAGTTGGCAGTAGATCAGCAGTTGCCACGTTAATGCAAGAAATGAATAAATTCATGTTATCCTTGTCAAGATGTTTTCCATCTGGTAGTCTCAGGTAACAGAACTTCCTACCAGCATATGAACACAACACATCAGCAGACTATAGATATTCAGTCAGCATCTCAACTGTAACATCATGCTATAATAATATATTTTTGACCAAAAAAAGTTTAATAAAAGTATATGTTTATAGTGAGGGATTGACTATGTTGATCAAAACTTGCCACATCCATACACAAACAAATGTAAAAAAAAACAACAAAAAAACCCCACTAGTTTTCTGGAAACCTCATTGTGATGCCCATGGTTGTTGTTTGCCAAGACATAGCTACACAACGTAACTCCCCCTAAAACAACCAATTGTTGTTTTTACATTTCTTTGTCTGTACATGTTCAAGAAAAAAAGATACATGTAAATTAGTGCGCTTTAGAGGTGGAGGTTAGCACATTTTTTAACTTTTAAGACAACGAAGCTAGCTGTTTCCCCTGTTTCCAGTCCTTATACTAAGCTAGGCTAATTGCCTTTTGGCTCCAGGTCCTTACTTACTGGACCGACCTGAGAGTCTTCTCATCTACATTGTAACTCTTGGAAAGAAAGTAAATTAGCCTGTTTCCTATAATGTCAAGTAAGTCCTTTAACAGGGGACAGGGCACATTATTTAGCATTACTGTACGTGTGCCAGAGTTAGCCAAGATAGCAAACACATGCGGAAAGACTGAAAACGGCCAGCAGTAATGAAATGTTTACACAATTTGTTGTAAATTGAATCAACATGCAAAATTTCCAGCATGGTCCTTTAGTATGTAATGAGAGTAATGTGCTTTAAATGAGCCCAACCGCTGTCGGCCTTTCATATTTCACCTGTCAGCACACAGTGCAGTGCTAACGTGCTAATTTATCAACCTCTCAACCGTAGAGGCGTATGGAAGTGAGAGTCCTTGTGAATAGACATGTGCGTGTGTGTGTGTGTGTTTTGGGGGTGCAGGGTTAAGGTAGATTGAGTCATGGTTGAAAACACCGACACATTGCTGCACTCTGGTACCCATTTCTTCACAGCAGCCCGTGCCAGCTGCTCCATGTGGCTTTGGTTATAGCCAAGCCAGGCAAAGCTAAGACTCTCATTAACTGGGAGCAAACACTCACACACACACACACACACACACACACACACGAGAGATGAGAGAGTTGTTCATCCGACGACTTGACATGTTGTATTTCATTCAAAGCAAACTCCAGACTAATAAAGGACAACCTTACAATGACATGATTTCAAAAGCATGTAACAAACCAATAGCGGGAGAGGAGAGGAAAGTGGAAGCGAGAGGAGGGGAAAGTCTGTTTTATCCATCATAATTATGGGCTAGACAGTGAATGGGGAGATGGCTTTATGAAGCTACACACAAAAGCTGCCAGTCAGCTTTCTTCCACGCACACAAAGACCTGAAATGAAATTCGCTCACCGAAACAAACACAGACACGCCACGTCATCACCAAATCTCCTTTTTCTCTGTTTTTCTGTAGAACATTGACATCCAGAACTTCTCATCCAGTTGGAGTGATGGGATGGCTTTCTGCGCTCTGGTCCACTCCTTCTTCCCCACCGAGTTTGACTACAACTCTCTGTTGCCCGCCAACCGCAAACACAACTTTGAACTGGCCTTTGGAACTGCAGAGTGAGTGATGGCAACATCAGAATGTAAAGACAATGAGTGTTTCTGTGTTTCAGATACGATGGGTATGATGCGGTTTAATATTCATAATATAATGGATCATGCTTATTCTGGGTTAGCACGAAGAGATACCATATGAAGACCGTGAGACATTTTGATAATATGTGATACAGTGCAGTTTGAGAGGCTTTCATGACCCAACACAAATAGAAGTGCAAATGCAATAGTATTTATTTTTTTTTTTAACATTAACTAGACATAATCAGAGATGGTGAAATTCGGGAAAAATATTGGTTAATTTGCAGTGTTATTTCTTATCAGAGCTGTATTGGCATAAATCTAGATTGTTTACCTTTAATTTATGTTGGGAGTTTTTTTAATGCTGGGATAAACTTTTCATTACAGTCTTTTTTAAAGGAATTATTGGACATTTTGGGCACTCTCTTTCCCGAGAGTGAGATGGGTTGACTGATAGCATCTCATGTTGGTGTGGTTAGCCTAGCTGAGCGTAAGGACTGAACAGAGAGAAACTGCAAATTTAATTTTGCTCACAGAAAAAGCTACTGTACCAACACCTCATAAGTTCCATAATAAACACATAGTTTGTTTATTCCGTACACAGAAATGAAAAAATTACAGTTTGTCGTTTTAGAGAGAGCTATGCGCTGTAAATTATTTCTTGACTAACAACAGCCGGGTGCAGTGCCTGTGGCGGTGTCTTGTTGTCACAGTGAGGATGCCAGGTTTGGTTCTATTGCTCCTGTGCCTGTACTAAATCCTAACCTGTCTGGCCACCCTCACTGTAGCCAGAGATGGAATACAGAAGTCTTGGGCAGATGAATGAACTATTGTTCGACAAGAAATAGTTACACCAGGTACATATCTCCCCCTAAAAGCACAATTTGTATTACAATGGCAGGCACATTTTTGCATTTTGGATGAAGCTAACAGTTTCCCCCTGCTTCCATTCTTTAACCTTAGCTGAGCTAGCCACATCCAGCGCCATACTAAACGCACAACATTAACGATCATTCTTCTCATCTAACTCTCAGAAAGAAAAGCAAATAAGCATCTTTCCTCAAACTGTTGAACTATTCATTTAAATTCACAGTAGAAATTGAACTCACTGGAAACACTTAATTGTTAGTAGAGAGTTAACTGTGGTTTCTGAATTTTGCTTAATTAGGGTATTTATTGGCTTCAGCGGCATTAACAATGCATGTCTTAACTTTATTGTGGCTGGATGTGTTTTCATTTGTTTTCTTTGTTAGTTTTGTTTTATAGACCTCTGCAAAGGGAGGTAACTAAGGGCTCAGGACAAAGTTATTATTATTAACGTAACACACACAATGTTATTTGGCCATATTCCTGCCTGTCCTTTGTATATTTAAGCATGCTTTTTTTCTTTACATGTTTGGTGAAAAGTGTGCATTCCTTTTGGCTGACTCCTTGGCTTCACAGAGCATTCCTTATTGTTTCCACAGACGAAAAGTGCTTCTACTAGACATACAGGCTTTATACAGTAGATCAGACATTATACAGGCCTACAGCGTGGACTTGCACATCCTGTATGTCCGAGCTTAAAGACTAACACTCGATTTAAGAGTGTGTTATTCTTTGACTGATAAGGCTGATGCAGAATTAAGCTGATTTGATGAAAAACAATATTCACTTGGTCACAGGATCAATCCTTCATATATAGTGGCAGCTTTAGATTTGACCTCTTAAAGAGATCACACAGCAGGGACTTATAGGACAATACACGTATATGTATTATTACATGCATAGTGTCGTTCTTCATCCGGTCAAAACATGTTTGTTAGAATGTAAAGGAAAAGTCAGTGTTTCTGTCCGAACTATCTAAGACACAATATTAGTTACAGCTTTAGAAATGTTAAATTGATGTCTCAGGCTGATAATGTCTTTTTCTTGATACAGAATTCAGTCACTGTGTTTCACCACTCATATAATGAAGAGCTGAAATAATAAGTTGACTAGAAGAATCAGCAGAAAATGTATCAACGACCAATTTTTCAGGCAAAAAACCCCCCAGACATTTGCTGGTTCCAGCTTCTCAAATGTGAGGATTTGCTGCTGTTGTCAGTTCTGTAAAAAAAAACAAATTGATTTTAACACAGTGGATTTTAAGCCATTTTTCCATTTCCTGACCTTTCCTACACCAATCAATACACTAAAGAAACATTAAACTGATTTAGCCGTCATTTTGATCCCTTTCTACTTTCCATGTGTAAATGTATGATGTTTCATTGCCCCTAAATGCTGTTTCAGAAGTGTTTTCAGCCTGACAGTGAAATTCTGACTTTTCAAATGGTGAAGTTGTAGATGAAACCGTATTCGTGCAGCATAAATCCTAAATGGCCTCTGACTTGTGTTCTGTCTGTGTCTCCAGAGTGAAGGCAGGCTGCGACCGGCTGATCGAGGTGGACGACATGATGATCATGGGTCGTAAGCCAGACCCCATGTGTGTCTTCACCTACGTCCAGTCCCTCTACAACCACCTGCGCAAGTTTGAGTGAAACTGCACGGTGCTCCTTTAAGACGTAACCTTTTTCAACCTCTTCTTCACTGTCAGACCTCCAGCAATAGGCCTTTTTCTCAGTATCAAACCTTGAGCCATGCAGCTGGTGAGAGAGCAGAAAAGACTACACTGCCCCCTGGTGGTGGATAAGTGAACGTACCTCCACAAGCTGCAGGAAATGTGTTTCCACTTCAGTTGACAGATTGACTGGTGGGGAGGATGCTGTGTGAATCGCGTGGTGTTAACTGTAATGAAGAAGATGAATTTACACACAAAAATGTCAGGGCTGGTATGTTGACAGTAGTGATTGTGATTGTGTGTGTGTGTGTGTGTGTGTGTGTGTGTGTGTGTGTGTGTGTAGTTGAGATTTAATATGCATTTATTGGGCATGCCCTGGGCTTGCAGATCTCTCCAGTTATAAAGGCGCCCACCTTGGGCCCTATCTGCCTGACTGGACATGCATTTTTGTTGTTTAGATAAATATTTTGAATAAAGTGTGTTTGTGTGTCTTGATTGAGTTTTGCTTTCACCCCTGACCTGTTAGAGTCTGCTAAAACAAACCCTGGTGCAGTTCGCTTGTGATTTGAAAGCAAACACACCAACCACAGAGTTTTGTTAGGGCAGATTTGTGATTGTGTGTGTTTTAGCATTATTTCAAAAGATAAAATTCTAATAAATCCATCTGCTGATTGTGAAATCTGTTCAGGAAGCAATCTTATAATTGATCTGTATAAAACATGTATATATTAATGCAAATCGTTTGGTAACCATGTATACACGCCAGCATGTGTGCATTTTCTGTGATTAGCAGGTCAGTGGCTGTTAAAATACTGTGTACTTGTACTCTGTGTACTTTGTTAGTTTATTAAGTCCATTAAAAAATGTGTGACAGTGATCCCACAGTAATGAGCCCTGAATCATTACTGTACAAGACGCCTCCTCTTTGTCCTGTCTCCACGTCATTACTCATAACATGTGGTGGATTTGCAGTCTAATAATAGGCCTGCTAATAATGCTTACGATCAGTTATTTCTTCTTGAGCTCTTTGTGACACCAAATAACATGAATACACACATATAGTGCCGCATTTATTTCCCTTGGGACGGACTGAATGAACAGAGCTACAGGTGTGAAAGCGGCTCGCAGCCTGTCTGCTGTATTTCTGTTTCCCTCGCTGTTTTTCATAACAGTAAAAGTGTGAGAAAAGAGATCCCACTGGATAAGGGCCCACTAGAGATCCTCGCCCCGTCTACAATGAGCAATCAGCTCCGCACCTGTGCCTTGTACAAATCTTTAAACTAAACTGTAGGCAACTGTTTGTAAAGCAGCAGAATATCTGATGACATATTTAGGAAATTAAAATTGTGTGTAAAATGCAGGTGGTTGCTGACAGATATTTGCATCCACACATGCTGTGATATTCTGTTATTAAGGTGATGGTGAGATATGGAAATGAAATAAATTAATTGAACTGATGTGGACATTGTTTTGCTTTCTGGATGTAAAAAATACACATTTCTGCATTTTACTAAAAAAGGAAGGATGGAACAGATTATAACATCCCAAGACACTAGGATATTAAAAAAAGAAAATGAGAAAAGAACATAATGTCAACTAGACAAAAAAGGCTGAAAGCTGATTGAACAGAGACACCATAGTCTGTTAAATGACATCTGTTTGTAATTCTCTTGAAAAAGGAGTTTACTATTTTCACCTGAGGACATTTCACCTGTAACTTCTGGATTACAGTTAATACAGAGAGACAGACAGACAGACAGACATTTTATAGGCCAAACAATTAATAAGATAACATAGATGAAGTACTTGTTTAATCCCAAAGGGAAATTAGATCACTCTGAGGTAGAAAAGAAATAATAAAAAACATGTATATATACACATATGCACTATATCCCAGAAGCTAATATGTTCCCTATAGCAGCTGTATCAGCTTGTGGAGGCTATCAGAAAGAATATAGTAATATAGTTAGATAATATGTAGAACAAATGAACAACCCATCAGTCCACTTCTCTTCTGATCTCTTCAGCACTCATGAACAACAAGCTTTGAACAGGGGGGTCAGTGTGACAGAAGCAGCAGTATATAAATATGTGACATCTTGCAGGCCACAGAGATATAAGATTATTTTATTATATTCTGAATATAATAATAAACCCTCTATATGGATCATCCTTGCTACATATTCTTAGGTGCCTGAACTGCTAATAGTTTTTTATGTAATCTCCTTGAGTAATTTATTTTCACTTTTCACATAAACCTTTTATTCAGTCTATTTAGAAACGATGTCACACATATTAGATATACAGAGAGCAGTTTTACATGTCTGGTGTCAGAATAAATGCCAGTAACTGAAGAGCAGAATAAGACGAATGAATACACCATGCAAAGATTGTTGAAGTCATTTTTTGTGTCTTATGGAGTGATCCAGGCTTCAAATGTTCGTGAGTTAAGAAGAAGGCAAAAGGGATTGGCTATTTTCTTTTTTTTAAACGTTGGATCAATTTGTCCCAATAGCTAGGCTACTCTGTCATCGGGACATTGCTCCGTTTGTAAAGACTCAGTTTATTCTTATTTATACATTCTTACAACCTTATAAAATAATTTCCAAAGCATTTCCCACACGAAATCATATTTCTGCGCCACATTAATTCGTAAATAAATGTGGATTTTAGCCTTTGCTTTCCCTCTGATCTTTAGTCTGTTATTATTAGAACAACACATGTCTTTATTGATTTTCAGATAGGCTGCACAACGCCATATTTCCCCCAAACTCTTCAAATACAAGCAGAGACGCTGAAGAACACATCATGCAATGCAGCATGATCCTCCTCTAGAGATTAGAGGCAGAGGTGAACAACACCTGGATTTGCGGGGTGGTGGGGTGTGGGGTGTGGGGTGTGCCATCTGATCTGGGTATAAGAAGCGGGCACGCCTCCTCAGCTGTCAGCAGCGGTGGAGGCCGAGCAGTGGACGTGCGCGTGTCTCTGCGTGGAGTTATGGCTCTTTTCTTGGACTCAGACTTTTCTTTCCTCAAACAGAACCAGCAGAAAGAGATGATGGGGTTCAAAGCGTTATATGGAGAGCAGGATCCCTGGAAAGGTGCGTTCAGTATCACATTTAGTTTTTTCTTGCACCTCCCTCATAAACGCCAAGGTTTGCTCGAGAAACCACCGAGACAACAACGAAACTCTTTTGAATGAACATAATTCGTTTTTTTTTTTTTTTTTTTTACAAAGAACTTCGATCAGTGTGACATTTTTAAAACGGCACACAGAATAATTATGTAGGCCTAAATAAAATGAAGACTTAAAAACAAATAAGCGTAGCCAATAAATCAAACCTAACAAATATAAATATTCATAAATAATGAAGTAGCCTAATATGACATTTTAAAATGATTAAAAATGTAAAAATAAATAAATGGTGTGTTAGCCTACAGTATAGTTTTGGTAAACAGCCCTTGTGACCATTTTAATAAGCATCACAGCTCGTTTCCACCTGAAACACGTTTTCCTCATCAAAAATTCAATTTTATCATCTCCTTCCTACTAATTTAGCCTTTTTCATTTCATAAGCACATGCATTTTTGTTTTATTTTAATCATTTTCATTTTCATTTCTCAGATGTCCGGGGTGAGACCGGGGTGTCCTCTCCGGAGCCGGAGAGGGCCGCCGGTTTGACGGAGGGCCAGAGGAAAAGGAAGCGGACCATCTTCAGCCGAGCCCAGCTGTCTGAGCTGGAGCAGGCCTTCGCTGTGACTCCCTACCCGGACATCACCCTGAGGGAGAGGCTGGCCGCGCACACACACCTGCCCGAGAGCAAGATACAGGTGAGGGAGCTGCTCAGGGCTCTGAGCAAAAACGACTTCACGATATGCGATATTAGTTTCAGAGAATGAGAAGGAAAGATCCTTAAATAGTGTTTCAAAGATATAGTCAATGTCAAGATAGGCTATGTGAATGGGGGTCTGGGGGGGCCTCCCCCAGGAAATTTTGATCTTTAAACACTTCATTTCCTGCATTCTGGTGAATGTTTCTACACCAATTTATGGTGGAAATGTTTTTATTTATGTAAAAGGAAACACAAACTTCAGATGGCAGGTGACATTTCAAAATATATAAATGTAGTAGAATCTAAGTCAGCGCAGCACTCGGTCATTCTGTGCTGCTTTCAGATCTGTTTCTCCTGTAGATCAACTGTTCTCATGTTATATCATCCCTGAGGCAGCACATATGTAGGCCTGATTTAGTCTTCCCTCCTCTTTTGTCATGGTCACAGGGAGAGAACAGAAAACTTGGTCAAAAAGAAACTGTGTCAAGAAGTTGTTAAAGTTACTGATTGGTGCTTGCCCGGTTTTGGATCATTTTATAATCAGCAGCTTGGTTTTTTTTAGCTTAAGTTACTTTTTTTGAACAATGTACATTTGTTTCTTCTATTTTTTAATTGCATTGCATGTTTCTCTTAATTTTCATTTAACTGCAAGCTATATTTCAGAACATTTTTTTAAACCAAATTATGGTTTAAAAAAGAGATGGGGATGAAATCAGCCATTTCAAAAAGTGGTGGGGACATGTCCCCAGCGTCCCCAGTGTAAATGACACCCATGCTCAGATCATGGTTTTCTGTTGTTTTTACAGCTAGCTCTAGTGGCATTATTGTCTGTTTAAAAATATTTTTCTAGCTATGTTTGTTGGTGGTCCTGCACAGAGGTGGCGGTAGATATGGAGAATCTTCTGGTACAGTTCACCAAAAGTGCAATTAATATGACGCAGACATTACAAGTTTTTTTTCCATTTTCCACAGGTGTGGTTCCAAAACAGAAGAGCCAGAAGTATCAAGACTGGGAGACTCCCCAAGTCAACCAAGCCCGTCCTGGGAGGTAGAGGAGTTGTTGATCCCTCCCCTGGGCCCGTGACATCTGCTCTCCTTGCCTCAACCACCCTGGCAGACATATTCAGGCCAGAGCAGACCCACTCCTGTGAAGACGTCCCGCAGATTTATTCCGACTGGATACAAATCTACAGCAACCCGGTATCATCTCCACCATCTTCCTCGTCTCTCCACCCGCAGCCCGGCTCCTCAAAGCCATCAGAGTCTCGTCTCTGGGAGGAGGAGCAGCACCACCACCACCATCACCAGCGGCAGCACCTGGGACCGGCAATCCCCAGCTTCCTTCCTGGGTCATTTCCTCAGCCCATCACCAGGCAGCCTCGCCACCCGGCCCCCACCCACTCCTACCAGGCATTCAGGAACTTCAAACCCCAGAGTATGGCTCCATCTGGTGCTCATCAGGCCATGTACGGAGGCAGAGCCAGGGGTGGAGGTCACACCTCTGTAGACCAGGTAGTCCCCTCCCACCCTCAGTCGGTGTACTGGGAGGTAACTCAGGGCCAAGGTCACCACCACCCGCACCATCACCCCCCACAAATGGGACCACAGACCTCCATGGGCTACATCTCAGACCTGATCTACAACGCTGCTATTGTCACCAACTTTTTGGAATTCTGATCAGTCTGGATGAACTTCGGGAAATATGAATACTTTTTAAGTCAACAAGGATAGCTGGAGCTGAATAGGGCTTCCATTTCTATCAGTGTTTCCCTTGACAACGCCTCCTCTGTCTGTCCTGTGCGTTGAGCTTGTGGTTCCTCAAACCTCTATATACTCGGCTTGTCCTTGTGTTGTCTTTTTACTATGTTCCAGTCATGTTCTGAAATATGTTTGGGAGTGATTTGGTTCATTTCACCCCGGTTCAATTCGCAGTATTTTACAGTTGCTTTGGCTCAGTTTTCACAACAGAGTTTCAGCGTGAAAAACGTCAAATGCAAACAGTCAACACTAAATCACATGCTGCGGGCTCGGAACACACGTTTCACTGCTTACAACTGAGCATCACTGAGTCGCACATGTGACGTTCATTTTGCTCATGTCAAAAATAATGGCAGTGGTGGAGATTTAAATGTCAAATGTTTTAATGTATTGTCTGTTGCTGTAAATTGTGATGTACTGTCATAGCGATGTTTTCCAGCATTACTGTAGCTTATTGGATGTATGTAGGATTTGGCGACTTGAATAGATCGATACAGAACGTAGAGAGTAAACTGACACAGTGAAGTTCGATCACAATCATCATTTTGTCTTATATGACTGTTCAAGTTTCAAATCAGACTTTGGACTACGTTATCTACTGAATATTTACAACAATACAACATGTCCAATAAATAAACTGAACACTTTCAAAAGTCATTCTTACACTACATTTTGCAAATGCTGACTTCTGCTGGAATTGCACCTTTTTTCCTTCATTGCTATTTGTATTATTTTGAGGAAATGACCACCACAAATTGTGTTTGGATGAGACGTGGCTACTGTTTGACTGCAATGCAATTCCCTGATACATGCACTCTAAGGGGTATTACCAAATTTGATTTGAGAGTTATGTAAAAGTTTAGCAAATTGAAACTCTTTGTGGAATGAAAACTGAGCCAAAGCGACTGTAAAAATAAATGAAAAGGTCTCAGGACTTTTTCCAGCACAGCACGTTTCCAGTCTCATTCTGATGTTTTCAAATAAACCCAGCAGTGAAATCACTGAAGAGCTTGACATGGATTCTTGTCACAGACGGCAGCTCTTGTTTTCCTTCTCTAAGCTGAACTGTTGCATGTTTAATGCTGTGACCCCAGGAGTATTATCTTTCAAAACATCGTGATTAAAATGATTCATGTGGTAAGATACCATGACAGAAATAATTATTTTCTAAGTCAAAATATCTCTCTGTACTGTAAGTACCAGGAGGGTTAGATGGACAGAGGGAAGGAAAAACAATAAAAAAAAATAAGAACTAAATTAAAGCTAGAGCTCAGGCTCTATCAGCTTACAGGCTCTGTAATTCTGCCTGGATTTAAGTTTAGAATTATTACATGAGAGGCATAATACAGAGGCAAATATGACAGACAGTAGCACACTGTTCGTCCAGCGCTGGACAGCGATCTCTGCATATCATAATCATCTTTAATACCAAATAATCTTTCAATAAACCTTTAATCCGGGTGTCAAATCTCAGATCTTAGGAAGATACTTTTTTTGTATTCGAGATGTAGTTACATATTTTAATCTTTCCACTGATATGGCAGGACTTAATAAGAAGAGGATATGATAGTTTGCAAAAAATATGAATTCATATCTGGAGAAGGGATCAGAGAAAACCGATCTTCTGTGTCATACTGGAATTGTTTTGAAATAAGATCCATGGTGTTATTGTTCTGAGAATGATAAGTCTTCCATCAGAGCTACTGTAACTCTGGGGTACAATAATCGCTTGTTTTTCCATGTGTTGGCTGACTCTATAATTCACTTTAAACAAGATATAGTAGGCTACAGATCAGAGGACAATTATTACCACATCTGTCAGCTGGAGACGGCTGATAAAATAACAGCATTACTAACTGATGCCACGGCTGGTGGGCTATTTAGAAGAGTCAAAACAAGGGCGACTACACGGCAACATAAAACAAACAACTCGACAAAATAACTTCACTCAAGGTCAGCTTACTACCTTGTCAGCTGAACGTTCTACATCTCTTCCCAGAAGGCAGCAGGGTGAACAGGCTGTGGCTGGGTGGGTACTGACCTTTAGTATCCTTTGGGCTCTGCGTAGGCACCTCACCTCACTGATATCACTGATGCTTGGGAGATGGGTACCAATGATCTTCTGATGTTGCTAGATGTAAAGTGAAGCATCACCAAAGTGATTACAATTCATCCCCTGGGGAGCATGAATGTACCAACCAAATTTAATGGCACATGTATGAGTGAACTTGTTGCACTGGGTCACGTTTCTTCATTATCATGAACACACACACTCTAGTTTACTTTGACTCAATTGCACAGAAACGTTTCTGCTGTTCCAGATACTCACTAGAGCACCATGTGTGGATTAGTCAGCGGCTAAAAGTAGTGCCTGACAAATGCACCATTTCCTCCTGTTTGAGGAACATTTTCTAAAGACTACAGTGCCCATCTGAAATTACTTTATGTCTGTGACCTGTTTGTTACGTTTTTGTCTTTAGCAGAAATGTGTTTGGGGTTGAGTGGCACAGACAAGACAGATACAGAAAAACACCTTCCCTTTTAATACTCAATAATTGTATAAATGTTAATGGGCCATTTTAGATATATAGGTAGCTCACAAACTAAAAACAGTAACTAACAGTGAAGTCAAATTGAAATAAGTACAGTGTTATATCAAGTTCCAGTGTCCTCACAATGTCACAGTGTTTCCATATCTCCTGAACAAACATGTACTAAGTGCAGACGAGCAAAATCTACTTCATAGGGAAGGTAACACTAACTGGACAATTATCAGCTTGATGAATTAGCTTTAGTTAGTGCTGATGAGTTTATTGAACACAAAAATATGATCACATCTGACAAAGAATGGAGGGAATCATAAGTAAATGAACATATTTTTATAGGGCAATGCCAAGGAGAACGAAGAAAACATAATAAATATCACTTTTTGAACCAGTGTCCTTTCTTGTAATGTTCCAGCTTCCATTTTGTGCTACAAAATGTCACTGATTTGAAAATTTGAAAAACTTATTCTTACTCAAAAAGTCCACCAAGTTTCCTGTCAAATATATAGCAAAAAGTCCACAAAGTTTTCATGGCAAAGTGAAATGTCCGTTCTGAATCAGTAGGCTTGGTAGGGCTGCTATGGTTCCCCTAGTTCCCCCTCCATGGTCCGGACCAGCACATACAGCTCAGCAAGCCCGACTACAGACGCAGCAATCACAGCTGCTATTACCCGCTGGAAAACAAAAAGCAGGACACACACAAGGCACAAGTCAAACAACTTAAAGAAGAAAACATCTGATATACATTTCACTGTAATGCAATCACAAATGCAATCCAATACAAAAACATCACAAAATACAGTGAATGTTTAACTGCATGGAGCTATATGTAAAAAAGTGGCAGCTACATGTATAGTATACATGTTAAACTAATTGTTCTCTTACCGCTGCAGTATCAGTGAACAGGTACTGACTTCCCATATATGAACAGGCAAAAGCAGCAACCACAGTGACCAGGAAGTTGAAAATGGTCAAAACCAAAGCTTTAACCGATCGCACTGGAGAAAGAGAAGAGGAAACAAAGTCAGATAAAGTTCATTTTCAAAGTAATGCATTTATAATTCAGCCTCTGTTTGCTGGTATTGTGATAATATCATATTGAACTTGTAATGAGATTAAACAGTAAATGTGTATCACACTAACTTTGCTGTCCAAAATCTGCTAATGTTCCACTGCGGTTGATGTCCTGCAGAGAAGCAAAGATATCACACCATGAGTAGAAAACGTAAGCTTTAACAGTGCATTCCAGTCTGTGACTGGATCTCTCTCTGTGTCATATATACACACACACACACACACACACACACACACACACACACACACTCACACACACACACACACGCAGAGTACATTTCTATCATGTTTCATTGCATGAAATCACATCTTGGCTTCTAAGAACCAGAGATGACTTTAATGTTAACATCATATAAAAATGTACCTGAGTGTTGACATTACGCGTGATTCTGTTGTACTCCTCATTGGCCAGTTTGGCTTTAATCTTCTCGAGACGTGCCACTAGCTCAGGGTTCTGCAGCCAGAGGGAAAAGTCACAGCTTAACTTGAGTTGCTTGGTCCTGATGATATTGGTTTTACATTAAGACCTTTGGACCTCAATTTGAAAGGATGATACTCAAAGTATAAAGGGACAAGTTGAAAGAAATTGGACTCCTTTGTCGAATTCCAACTGTGATTTAGGTAGGGGGACAGCTTTTCTGCCTCTGTTGCATTACACTAATGGATGTTTCAAAGGTTAAACAGACATATACAATATGAAAAGTTAAGGCACGTCCATAGTTTCACTTACTCTGGGAGGCTTCAGGACCTCAGGAAGGTGCAGTGAGCTCTCCTCCAACAACTCGTGCAGGTAGAAAGGATGTCCTAGTGAAAAACCATACACAATATACAGTCATTACATATTACTGGCATAGCTTACAGTATGAATTACTGTATTGCAGAACATCACACCACTCCTAACCATGGGTTTCACCGGTGTGTCTTCTACATGAGATCATATCCTGGGATGTTGATTAAGGAAATTATATGAAATACTGTAGAATAACTGGGGTGGTGATGGAACAGTGGATTAGACACATGCCTTTGGTGTGACCCGGGTTCAATTCCCTACTGTGACACATCCACCTATGTTAAGAGCAAGACACTTAACCCCTAGTTGCTCCAGAGGCGTGTGACCTCTGACATGTATAGCAAAATAAGTCGCTTTGGATAAAAACGTCAGCTAAATGATAAATGTAATGTATTCCGGTCTTTAAGGATAAACAACTTGTCCCTGTACTCGCCTGAAGAAGAGTAAGTTCATCGTCATCATGTTACAAAACCAGACTCCATCAGACTAATTTAGAAAACAGTATCACTATACATTTCAGATACCAGGCTTTACCTTTGTCCTGAAGCCATTTCCTGAGTTTTCTCGCTGTACTGAAGGACAGGGTTTTTGGTTCCGGTTTTGCAAGAGTCTCCTCCAGTTCTTCTCTCAGTCGCTGGGGCAGGGACGAGTCAGACTTTTCCAATAACTCCGTAACCTTATTTCTGAATGTATCACCGACGACAAATGCCGAGGCCATGGTTTTAATGCAGCCGACTCTGACCGGGAGATCAGATTTTCTGCGACGCTGCTGTCTAAAGTTAGATAAATAAACCTTTTGTCAAGCGTGCTCTCAGTGAAGCAACAGGTGCCGGCGTACACATGCTTACAAGAAAACGACTCAACTTGTCTTTATTGTACATTGAAATTCAGCGTTTAATAGCTAACGACAGCTAACACCAAGCAAGCAGCCATATTGTTTGACTTGTGACACGATGACGTATTAGCTCACATGATCAACGGTGTGAAAAATGATTTTAAATTGTGAAAATTGTCAAATCTCATTTATAATCGTTGTAAACGGTTACCGTTAATGATAAACTGTGTTATTGTTTTATTCCGTATTTAACTTAAATATTGCTTTATACAGCACACGTGAGCTCTTTTGGTGCTTTCACGGTCCGCTCATAAGCTCCTAAAACAAAGAGTGGGGGATTTTAACAGGCGTGACGGGCAATTAAGTGTTTTAGTAAAGTGTTTTTATCGTGCCTGGCTGTTACAGTAGTTTACAGACATTATGGCAGATAATGTCTGTCTACTATAAAACACTAAATGCAAGTTTATAGTGTAGTTTGGTTCTCGTAAATACGAATCTAAAGTCGTTCCATGAACGCAACACCAGTATCTGTAAATGCGTGTGTGTGAGCGTGCCAGGGCTGGAAAGATGGCGGCCTGTGCGTTACGCCGAGGTTTGTGGAGCACTGTCAGTAAATACAACAAGAAACACACACACCGAATACTGAGTGTGGTTGACAGCAGCAGCGGGTTCGAGGTGAACAGACCGCGGGTTCAATGCCGAGCCTGTGGACTGTCCGGCGGTGCTCAGCAGAGGAGGTTCATGTCGTCACGGTAAGAGACGCAGCAGTGTCCTCCCCTGTTCATGCTAACACGCTAAAGACTTTAACGTTAGCCAACGTACGAGTTCAAGATGGCACCGTAAATAACGTCACCTCATTGTTGTTGAATGGACACATGCGTCGATATGGTATCATGGAGTGCAAACGGATATTTAGCAGCAGAAAATGAGGAACGTACAGTTGCCCTCTGTTGTTCATTAGCTAGCAAGGCAAGCAGCCAGCATGGGTTGAGCAACACCTGACACTGTCTGATCCGACTGCCTCTAACCTGTTGAGACCTTACATGTCAGATCACACTGTTAGACAAAGTTAACACCCATCGTGGAAGATTCTTTACTAACTTTAGCATGGTTAAGTAAGGTTATCATTATTAGCACGGTTTTAATCCGGTAAAAGGGATGCAACAAACTGTAAAGTTAGATTGTCTAACATAATGGTAGGCCTGTATGTAAATCTCTTAACTTATTTAACAGTGTATAAAAGAATGCATTGTTCATTGGACAGCTATTCTTACTTAAATTTTGCCTAAATAACTTGTTTCCATAGCAAGTACTATTTAACATTACCCTGTTGTTACTTAATAACTCTGCTTAAGTGAACATGATATTGTTTATTCATTATGAACTTACAAATACCTTGCTTCCCCCATCAAGAAAAAAACTGAATAAACAAAAGAGCAACAAAAATCAGATCTATGTATTTAATATTTGCTGAAAACAGAAATTTGTGCATCAAAGCTCCTGTAAACTGAAGTTTTCATGATCTTCAGTGGAGCCTCTGCTTCTTTCAGTACTGGTGCTTGGCAGTTTTGCACTGCCGCTGTTCTGACAATATATGCTGCCTTGTCGAAAAATGCTACCTTATGTGTTCCAATTTCTAATCCCCAGAAAGGTATAACTCTCTCAGTATTGTGACATCTTCTGTTTATTGATTATATTATAACATCATTTCAGGGGTAGCGTATTCTCTTGGACTATAATGATTTTTCTTGGTATTGCTGACGATCAGTCACTGTCTCAACGGCATTCCAAACAGTAAGGTTGCACAGATTTATGGGTGTGGAAACACACCACGCTTGTGGGTCATGCGCAAAACCGCTAAGTAGCACATCTCGATAGGTAGCATAAATCGACAGGTGTGCCGAATTCTGCATGCCTGCCAAGAATTGCAAACACCTCCCGGTAGGTAACGGTCATTTATGCTGAGAAAATGCACATGGATGCATATCTCGGCAGGTAGCCTACAACATCTGTTCTTCCGAATTATGCATTCACCTCTTAAGGTCCTTTTCAGACACTTTGCCGTGCCCATTGATCAGACGCGGTTATCACCAAATGTATTTGCTGAATCTCAAGGAATGCTTCTTCTAAGTATAATAAAATATTAACGACTCTAAATATATACTTAGAATAATTTGTCCCCGTTGATGAACCCCACAAAGAATATTATAAAGCAGTATTTGGAGGTGCATGCAATTCTCGGCAGGCATGCAAAACTCTGCATAACCAAGCGGGAAGCTTCCGGTCTGAGACGTGAATCCAATGCGGAAGTCCCTAAAACCTGCGTTCTATTGAACGGCCAGCGGGGGCGACTCTTCTGGTGTGCAAAAAGAAGTCCGGCCATTAGGAATAATGGTAAAATGACCCTACTTCTCAGCTGATTTATTACCTCAGTAAACACTTTCAAAATGAGTTTATGGTCTCATTCGCTAGTTTCAAGTCCTCTTCAACACAACCTGATGTTCATTTAGTAAATTATGGTCCCATTTAGAGGAAAATAGACCATAAAGCAGAGTGTGCTTCAGGGAGGGATCATCTCTGATTGACAAGTCGTTACCATGGCGACCTGTCAATCAGGCTGGAGTGAGCCGTGCCCACGGCGCTGTGTTAATTGCATCATCGTTGATCAAAACTGTGAAATGTCTGCCTAAATTAGCTCTTCAGCATATCCCAAAACTGGGAAAAATCGAGCCTTTCACACAGCGCTATTGAAGGGAACAGCCGCGAAAAACGGACGAATGTTAATTATTAATCTAACTTTACCCAAGTTTCCAGACATGACTCTTACTGCACTTGTCGCCATCTTCCATGTGTTGGATTGATGGCAGTACCTACGATCCTGTAGGAAATTTGAGTACCGTTATGTTTTCAGATTTTTGGCATTGACTTGGTACCGAAGTATCTGTTCTCGTGTCATCCCTACAGTAGGGCTGCAACAAATGATTATTTTCGTAGTTGACTATTCTTTATTATTATACTACTACTACTATTATACTATCTACTATTATTTATTTTATTGGTCGACTAGTCACGATATTTTTGACACCCCCTAACCCAAATTAAACCATTTTAACTAATTAAATATCTTTCAAGTGAATTACTGATCTCCAACACACAGCCTAACTAGCTAACATTACTATGAAATGAACGAGGTTTACTATTCAGAATGAACACTAGGATCAACGCCTGGGTAAAAACGGGGAATAAGACAAGACAGTGTGGGCTACTCTATACTCTCTACTACTCTACTATAAGTCACTGATTTCCTATTGCACTTAACGTGTTTGCTAACAGAACTGAAAGAATGTTCTCTTAGCCAGCATCACTCATGAGACCTCAAAACCAAGAATACAAAGAACTATGGAGAGGCTGCTCCAAGATAGAACAGAGAACAGCCAGCCAAAACGATAAGCTCACAATCTGATTTATTGCAAAATAATTTAAAAAAATTTAACCAACGAAGGTTAAAGTCGAGGGCAACTGGACTTGGTTGAAGATACTGGAAGACGTTTCGTCCCTCATCCAAAGGACTTCTTCAGTTCTGACTGACTGGCAGGGAAACTCAGGTATTTAACCTCAGTGGGGTCGTTGGCCCGGGTCATCGATACCGCTGGTTCGTTAGGGTTCCTGGTTGCTGTGACGACAGTCGTTACAGTCATTAAGACTACCTGTGGCCAAGACTGAACGACCATCGTTGGTATCTTCACCTGAGGCCAATAGGTTACGTTTGTTGAGTTTCCTGGGAAGTGATGAAAGGACAGCATTGTAAGTGGGGGATAAGTGGTGGCGTAGACCCCCTCCTCTGTTCAATGACGGCTTCTCGACCCTGGTGTAGATGCTTCCCTGACACCTCTTTCAAACCATCCATCTTCTCTGTCTAAAATGTGCACCTGGTGGTCCTCAAACGAGTGTCCTCTGTCCTTCAGATGTAAGTAGACTGCAGAGTCTTGACCTGAGGAGTTGGCCCTTCTGTGTTGAGCCATGCGTTTGTGTAGTGGTTGTTTAGTCTCCCCAATATACAGGTCTGTGCATTCCTCACTGCATTGGACCGCATACACTAGATAGCTTTTCTTGTGTTTGGGTGTGCGGTCTTTGGGGTGGACCAGCATCTGTCTTAGTGTGTTGTTGGGTTTAAAAAACGCAGGGATGTTGTGTTTGTTGAAAATCCTCCTGAGTTTCTCTGATACTCCAGACACGTATCGAATCTCAATGTTACTGCGTTTGACCTTCTTTTCTTCATCCCCTGTAGTTTTGGTCTTCTTGGATCTTGTGGCTGTTTTTACAAAGGTCCATTTAGGGTATCCACAGGCTGTAAGTGCCCCCTTCAGGTGTTTCTGTTCCTTCTCTCTGGCTTGGGCGCTTGTTGGTATGTTGTCCGCTCTGTGGTGCAGTGTTCTCATGACCCATAGCTTGTGCTCCAGTGGCTGGTGGGAATCAAAAAGTAAGTATTGGTCTGTGTTTGTGGGTTTCCTGTAAACACCAATTTGCAGGCTCCTGTCCTCTTCAATGTGTACAGCGCAGTCCAGGAAGGCCAAACTGTTGTTGTGAACATCTTCTCGTGTGAACTTGATGTTACTGTACACAGTTTATGTGTTGATGTATGACCTGGATGACTGAGAATCTTCACAGACAAACATTTTTAACAAAGATTTTTTTCTTTGGAACTATATTAAATGAAAGCACATTTAAAGCAAGTACTGTAACCACAATTGTACACTACCAATGTAATGTCTATTTAGAAGAATGAAACAAAATCCCCCTTTCAGCCCTACCCTACATTCACTCACATTTGGCTATCAAAAGACATTTCTGTGTTTTTGTAATAGAGAAATCACATCTGGAACAGTTCCATGACATGCCATGTCACTGCCCTCTGTCTTCACATGGCACTACCTCGGTAGAATGATTGTCTAAAGTTTTGGTGACTAATATTGTGTGCACATACACTGCCTGGTGCACACTAGAGGATTTTCAAATCTTAACCGACTTAAAAAAGAAATGCCACAGACATAATGAAAGAATTAACCAATTCAGACCAGACGCAGGACCACCTATTTGCCATTTAAACAACAATTTCGGTTTGCGGTTTTGGGGAACTTGGGATCTCACAGAAACTCGCATGATCATACGTGACTTCAAACAAACGTGAAAGCAGACTGTCGTCGTCAGCTGGTTGCTGTTGGTGTGTGCTGTGTTTTGTGCAGAAAAGCAATAAAAAGATTATAAAACTGGATGAACTCATGGTTGAGAAGAGGGAATAAGCATAGTTTACATTTGATTGCACAAGCAAAACACAAGACGTTGGTGGCGCTTCCCAGTCAGGTAAAACTGGTATGTCTGTTTTTGGCTGATCCAGAACATTAAATACTTAAGAAAGCAAGGTACTGCATCACACGCTGTAAATACAACATTCCAATATTGCCACTCCGGCTCACTGACTTGAAATGGTCAAGAATATGGCCAGAAATATTAAAGGGAGACTGTTTGGTATATCGCTATAGCAAAAACTCTGAGGACTGACACATTTCTGCCATCTAACAGTATTTATCATCATATCCCATGCACAATACCGGGATCCTGGACCTGGACCAGCTACATGTAATGCAGTCTTTATAAATCTTATACCTGTTATGATCTGTGGTGCACAGGAAGTCATGTTTTTTTGTTGACACTGAATGGAATGACAAAAACATGTGGCCTTTACCGGATGGGTTTATTTTTCCTCTGGCTGTGTGCATGCACCATGCAGACACACAAGTGCTACAGACTGTAGTTAGAATTTTGGACTTTTTGTCCATGTTGCTTGTATTGTGGCAAACTATCACATAGACCAATACGGAGTCACAGAAATGTCGCGTCACTTTAATTACTCTCTTCTCCAAGTAGGCTTTCGATTCCAGCACAAGGACTATATCAACGACTCTGTGACTGAGAATGAAACTGTATGTTTCTCAGAGACAACATCTGACTCGAAGGGTGTCTGTGTCATCTTAGAAATTAAAATATGTAACAGTGGGATGCTGTTGTAGCTACAAGTAACACAAACTCCAGTGTTTGCTCATGTAATTTTGACTCGGACTGCTACATAAATGAAACTCGCACGCAATGACCCAAGCCCCCAGGAAGTGCTTAGTGCTTTGAAGCCAATTTTCATAGTCGCCAAATTGTGGCATTAAAACTTCCGGGTCCATCATGTGATGCAGGGTGGCCCCGAAAGACATTTTCCCATAGACTTGTATTGCTACAGTGTTTTTGTTTGTTTTTTTTTTTTATATAAATTTGAGCAGCACAACCCTCGCAAAATGACTCCTTCCACTTCCATATTTTGATCCATTCGATCCGATAACATTTAGAAAATCTAGAACAGCCTCATGATTAAAACACTTTACCCCCATTCAAGTTAGCAGAGGGAGAGGAAGCAGTTTTTTTGCTTCCCTCAGCTTGGACATGTGATCAGAGCTTACAGACTTAGTGTTATCATTAGTAACACTGGGGCAGTCATGTTGACTCTGCACACTTATGATGATAACCGCTGTTCTAGATTTTCTGACTTTTATTTGTTGTGTGGGCGGTCGCGGTGCGGCAATGGATGTCGACCACACATTTAACTTTTCTGCCGGGTGTTCAACCAGCAGCAGTGACTTGTGATGGAATGAAAGGGACTCTGCTGTGGGCAGAGAGAGACCAGTGGGTTATCTTGTGTCTGTAGCTGCCATAAATAGAGCATCAGAGTGTGCTTGTAAAAAAACAGCCTCTGTGAAAGACGGTTAAAGTGGGTGTACAGTAGTTGGAATAGCAGCAGTGATTCAGCACCAGCTTGTATCTCAAGTTTATGTAACCTTCTCATTGTGTAAACATATCTCCTGTCTTACTGTGCTGTTGCCAACCTTTCCCTGACATGACGACAGTTCAGTGGCACGACGACGTGCCTTCACTCCTCCTGTACAGAAGGGAAAGGGTGATGTGAAGTGAATAGCTCCTGTGCTCTCTGGCACGGTGAGTAGTTGACCGGGGGCAGCTGTTGGCTGAGGCTGTTTCCAGGGTTTGCAATGGATTGGCTATATTTAGATCTGATTATCTCAGGCCACATAGTGTATTGGCATTTCTCAGATTGGTACAGACAAACAGAGGTAGAAGCAGAACAGAAGAGCCCAAATGAAGAGAGATAAAAATGAAGAGCTGTTGTGCTATTTATGTGAAGTGCAGTGAAAACAGTGGATAATTCCTGGGGCTTTTGCATCATTTGTTGTGCTCTATATAGTATAGCTGTAACAATTAGTCGATTAATCGACAAGTTGTCAACTATTAAATCGGCACCTAAACAATTTAATCACAGAAGGGAAAAAAATGAGAAAATTCTCTGATTCCAGCTTCTCAAAATGTGAATATTTTCTGGTTTGTGGACAAAATAAGACATTTGAGGATGCCATCTTGGGCTTTGGGAAACCCTGATCGACTTAAAAAAACCAACAACTAATCGAATAATCTTGAAAAGGATCATTAGTTGAAGCTAGGGCTGGGCAAAATGGCCAAAAATATTATCACGATAAAAACATTTCATTATCTTTATGTCTATAATTATCAGGATAAATGTCAAATCAAGTTTAAAGACTTATTTTTTTATTTATTTCCTCCCCTGAGTGACAGTTGAAGAAACGAAATGGTTAATTGTCACGTTTAAAACAGCAGATCACTTCACAAATCTGTCATCGTGTGTGTGTGTGTGTGTGTGTGTGTGTGTGTGTCACTGTCTCAAGTTGCAATACCTATCGGAATGCACAGATTTGATTGGCTGATTTAAAACGCATTCCTATGGTTAGTGAGTGTCCTGGCTGCTAAACTGGTGCCGTAAAGGCTAGAAAAGCTGCACTACTAAAAATAGAAACGTTCCTTCAAAATTTTATTATTCTCAATTTATCGGTTATTGATCCGCAGAGGACATCATCTAGGTCCGGACCCGGTCTGTGGTCCGCCTATTAGTGAGTTAAGTTGAATAGTTGTTGTGAGAAATAAAATCATGATGTATCACCCAGTTGACCTGAACAGAGTTTATGCTTTAATAACATCCCTCAATTCCGGCAATATGGAACAGCTACCAGACATATGTTGTAATTTTCCATATTGTAAAACTTCAATTAATCGCCCGGGCTTTCATGTGCTGCAGTCACTAAACTTAGGCCTTTAATTCCTTTCACACAAAACTCTCGCTTAGCAAAATTGAAAGGACTATCAAAATGTTTGTTTAAACCAGGATGAATGTAAAAAAAAATGTAAAAGAATTTGCCAGGCTATCAAATAACATAATAACAATTACGAATCATTCATTTGTTTTAGTAGAGAGGGAGAAAGAGAGAGAGTGCCCCTGTGTCAAAATACCGGTGGCCTACCTTTTTAGAAAGAATGAAAGCCGAAGGTTACCGTAGTTATTTCAGCTTCAGATTTATTTTTATGAAAACGTTTTGTTCTTGTGATCTGTGGACCCTTGTGGACTAAAGCAATATAAATAAGCGATATGGACACAAATTCGGACTTTATGACCTCCACTTCTCTTGTTTTGTGAATGAATTGTGCTTTGGTGCTCATGGTTTCTCTATAATGAAATGAACGATTGAAGTGCGAAAGTGCATACAGCTTGAATTAGTTGTGCAGCAGGTAGTGGCAGACTTTAATGCAAGTACACCGTAGACAGACTGCACAATGATTTATACCTCTATACAATCAATCTCATTTTATATTGTAGGAATTCTGTTGCTTTGCTAGTATATCTTTAAAAATAATTGGTTTCTGATAATCTTATTTATTATTTCTGTAAGGAGAACACGGGACAAGTGATTTACAGAGCAGATGTGTGCTGACAGAAAAATGCAATTTCAGTTGGACCATATTTCTCATGGTAAAACCAGGTTACCTTGCGATTATTCTTGTGCAATACTCATAAGAAAAATAACCTGAAACCAACCTCCTATGTTATATTAAATCCCCCTGTCCATATATCCACCTCATTAATCCCCACTCTTCATCTGTGTTGTGAAGATTAGCTTTGCAGGGAGCACACAAGTATGCGTGTAATTTATTTGAAGTGACCAGCTGTTGTTGTCAGTGGTAATGTGTACTGTGTGTGTGTGTGAGAGAAGCTGCAGGCCAGGACAAGGAGATTAGGTTGAATGGTATTCTTGTCTGTTGACATCTGACAAGTTGAGGTGTTTTATTTAATCTTGTCAAAGTTGTGATTGAGATTTGGACTGAAGGGAAGGACGGAGGCAGCAGGATTTCCCTCCTATAGGGGTGAAAGCCTCTTCTCTTCACAACTGGGATTTCCTCCTGAGGCTCCTCTTTGTGTTTGTCCATATATGATGTTCAGATCTCAGTCCCCATGTTTTATATACAGACACTGTGTGTTTTTCATTTTGATGGCTGGAGGTGGTTTTATACACACACACACACACACACACACACACACACACACACACACACACACACACACACACACACACACACACACACACACACACAGTGTGTAATGGTGTT
>NC_060166.1:8092699-8098792 GCF_021292245.1 Micropterus dolomieu
ACACACACACACACACACACACACACACACACACACACACACACACACACACACACACACACACACACACACACACACACACACACACACACAGGGTCCAGTGTGTAATGGTGTTGCCTGTATTTGGCAGGAACAGGCCTGAAGGGAAGATTTTGGAGACGGTGGGAATGTTTGAGGCTGTGAAGCAGCACGGCAAATATGAAACAGGACAGGTAAGAATCACGTTCACTTTCAATCACCAAACACACATAGACACTTCAAATCACAGATGGGCTGGTCCAGCTCCCTACAAACCTTTAGGTTAAGGATTTAGAGATATTTTTACTCCTGTACTGTCACATGTTTACCATATCTGGTCTGTTTTTGCTAAACTAGTAACTTTTATATTGTTATGACGGCACATTTGCATGATCCTGTCAAGTAACTGTAATCCCATCTAATTTTTGCTTTATTAAACCTCTTACAGATATAATCTCCTTTCTCCTTGTTGTTGCTCTCCTCAGCTGTTTCTCCATAGTGTGTTTGGCTACAGAGGCATCGTCTTGTTTCCTTGGCACGCCAGACTCTATGACAGAGACATCACCCCCCCCATGTCTGACAGGTAAACCTCCATCTGAGGCTGCAGACTGCACCAAACCGACCCTCGTTGGCTTGGTTTCTGGGTCAGACTCTAACTGAGATCCTTTTTGTGTCTCTTACTTTCTTCTTTCAGCAAACCTGAGCCCCCAGGAGCCCATGGCTCCAAGGAGGTGAAGGGGAAGACCCACACCTACTACCAAGTCCTGATTGACACTAGGGACTGCCCTCACATAGTATGTCACTATATGTTTACGTTTCACTTACATTTATATTGCATATAAGCAAGTTCAGTTGATATTATATTGAAGCTACTAACTGATCATTTTGGAAACTCTAACTTTTCATTTTGCAATTATTCTGTATATTTACTGCATACTTTTAAATGCTAAATAATGTTGTCATGGCAGGAGGGAAAAGCCTCTGAATTGAGCAGTATTACATGAGAGGGTGAGCTTTACTGTCCCTGGCACAACAGGGGTCAGGACTGTGGTGCAACAAAATAAAAGATGTGTTCGTATTGTGGGGCAATTTTCTCTTAAAAACAAAAACCTTTTTGCTAGTGTTATCGCCATTTCCATGGAAATATACCAGGCCTGACTAAAAACTGGAAAACAGTCATGTCGGTAGATTCCTATGTAATGAAACCTAGTTTACTACCCCAGCAAGTTGGCCAACCCTTAGTAAAGCCCTCGCAGCGGAGCCGATCTCTGGTCCCTGTTGAGTGAGTGAGCCAGCCAACTTGCAAACTGAATAAGTACCACACATATAAACACAAAACTGCATTGCTAGCGCAGTCTTGTAACTAAGATGTTTGCTGGAAAAAAATGGACAGATTTCTCTATGTCCACGAGCTTTACATGTAATTTTAGTACTAGTAGTGCTGCTGATGGAGGATGCCAGAGCATCTAGTAACATCATGCCTGAGCAGATGGTCTGTGTGAATCCAAACATTTCAAATGACACCAGAGCATTAGTCCAGAAGTCATAATTTATTGAATAAATAAATTTAGGGCTGTCCCCGACTGAGGATTTACATAGTCGAATCAGAATTGTCAAGTCCCGTCTATAGTCGAATCGTGTTTTTATACGCTGCGCTCGCTCGTCATTCACCGGTCTTGTGCAGAGTTTCGCGTGCATGCCGTGCTGCCAACAACTGCATGCACATCGCGGTTCCTCGCGGGTCTATTTCAAGTAGCTGGGCTATTTAAAAATGATAAAATATTCTTTATGTGCTTCATCAATGGTGATAAATTATCCGAAAGTCCCGTGAGGTGAGGGCAAAGCTGGGGCTCCATCTCTTCAGCAAGTGTTCCTCCACTGCCACTTAACACATACACGCTACACCTACACATGTGCACTGACGACCCAGGGTTAGGGTTACAATTTTGGATTTATTTACACACTTTAAAAACATTTATTGAAAGTTTATTCTTTTTACATGTTTATTTACAGCGTTAAACGTTGAAATGTATATTGTAATAGGCTGTATATTAACTTATTGGGAGAAAACTGGTAGTTCTATGTAAAATCAGATGTTGAGCACCCCCATATCACCAAAATGGCATGATCCTCGTTTCGCTGCGAATGTTCGACTGTGATATTGACAGTAGAATCAGGCTCCGCCCATCGAAGCATCAAAACTTTGACTATTTGTGGTCAGCCCTAAATAAATGTAATCAACCTAAAAAGGATGTAAAAATAAAAAAAAAATAAATAAATCAATGAAATATTCTGCTTCAATGCTTAATTGTTGGCGTTAGCCTTAAACAACGTTTTCACTGCAATCACAAAAGTTGTTTGCTCCAGTTTGCAGCACACAAACAACAATTAACACTAAGCCACAATCACTTTGCCAAAAACTAAGAGATGAATGAATAAATAATGAATAACGGAACATTATTCACAAATACCAGTGTCTGTGCAATCAGTGGAAATGTTTTATGGAGACGTAGCCACCACAGTGGGAGAATCAAGCTGTGGTTGTTCATTGGTGTGGGAGTCACCAGTTGTGTGACAGTTGGTCTGTGTTGTGTTTGACAGTCTCAGAGGTCCCAGACAGAGGCAGTGACGTTTTTGGCCAACCATGATGACAGCAGAGCCCTGTACGCCATCCCAGGTATGTGGCCATATGTAGACTGGTCAGGACTTCACTGATGCATCACTGACATGTTGCCCAAATAATTATTATTGGTGGCCTTCGTGTATCACTTTTCTAAAAGTTTGGAATTGGGCATTTGTGATATCTGGATAAACATGGAAGAAATTCACTTCAGCTCCCACAGAATGTGAAACCCATTTGAGGTGGCTATAATGGCTCTGTCTCGTCCCCACATGACAGTGTGTGTGTGTGTGTGTGTCTGTCTGTGTTTATCTTCAGGTCTGGACTATGTGAGCCATGAAGACATCCTGCCCTATAACTCTGCAGAGCAGGCCCCCATCCAGCACGAGCTGTTCGAGCGCTTCCTCATGTACAACCCTGACAAATGTAAACACTTTTATCTGGTCTCCACTTTAACATCATTCTTCACACAAACCTTTTACAATGCCCAGGTTTACTTCACTGACTGTGTATTTCCCTGATATACAACAAGTCATATGTGGTTTCACCTTTGGTTTGGATCTGCTGTAGACACCATTGACATTACAGTGACATTGTAACAGAAAATGGTGTTCTGTTAAGGGATGCACCAGATGTTAGGCCACTGAAATTAATCGGCCAGAATAGCAAAACAAAAAGCACTTTTGGTGTGTGGCCTAATAAGTCAAAAGACAGAATAAATTTTACCGAACAATTACGTTGACATGTTGGCAGTGTGGAGGCATCTTAGAGTGTCTGAGAAAGATGCAAAAGTCGCCGTTTGCAGACACTGTTCTGCTGAATCGTCTCTATGCACGTCCACTCCATCTGTGGCTGACTTCTTAGAAAAGGCAACAAACGGTCTATGAGAAAGCGATTTAGCTAGCAGCACCCAAAAAAAAAAGCAAAATAAATGGAAAAAATGTGAATGTACTTGTTCGGTATTCTGAAATTTTTTTCCGGCTTCGGTGCATCCCTAGTTGTATTAAATATTTTGGGTGTTTTGTCCTCCGCTGTAGCTCCTCCGTTCACAGCCAGAGACACCCTGAAGGCGTGGCAGGAGAAGAACCACCCCTGGCTGGAGCTCTCAGATGTCCACCGGGAAACCACCGAGAACATCAGAGTAACTGTCATCCCCTTCTACATGGGCATGAGGGTAAATGACAAGTGCAACTCTTACATGCATAAATCAGCGTGACACCTCAGAAATATGGCGCTGCTGCTGGATCTTCTTAAAGCACAACCTGTAGCTACAGCGTGAAGCTTGTCTACATTGCATTGGTGTCATTTTGGTTCTGCCAATCAAGACCCTGGCATACAGACTTCTTGTAGCCTTTTCCTGTTTTAGTGGGTTCTGTTGTCTTTTGAAATACTAAAAGGTTTTTCTTGTTCTCAGGAGGCCCAGAACTCCCATGTTTACTGGGTGAGTAGCGGATATATATTTTTTTATTATCTGTGGGGAACATCATGTGGGCTGGTGTACAAGGACAGTCACAGTGGGGAAATTAACACCAGTTACAAGCCAGGCACTGGAAAATGTCATGACTATTAACATGTTTGTGTTGTTTTCCTGCAGTGGCGCTACTGTATCCGTCTAGAGAACATGGGCGACGAGGTGGTTCAGCTGAGAGAGAGGCACTGGAGGATCTTCAGCCTGTCAGGAACCCTGGAGACGGTCCGTGGACGAGGAGTCGTAGGCAGGGTTAGTACAACACACAAAAATGCTGTATCCACGACCATCTGGAGACAGTGTCAGTTTACCTTTTTTTTTATATTGCATAAACCATCTTTTCATTTTGTTTAAATGTCTCAAATTTAACAGAATGCACAATAAAATACTGTTAAAAGGTTAGCTGAGTCCCAAATTGATACAGTTTGTACTACATATTATAATCATCATAACATACTGTTGTGGCAGTTACTGTATATAAATATATCAACATACTTTATGCTAACAAGAAATAATACAGTACATGTTTTTTCAGATATCACTGCAATTTAAACTTCCAAAGAGACATCTTTTTGTTTTCCCATCACCCACAATTTAATTTAAAGAGGTGGTATTATGCTCTGTATTTCAAAATCTTATTTAGGGGTTGTACCAGAACAGGTTTACATGGTTTAATATTAAAAAAACACCATATTTTTTGTCATACTGCACATTGCTGCAGCTCCTCTTTTCACCCTGTGTTGAAGGCTTCGTTTTAGCTATGGAGTGATGCATCTTGTCTCTAAATGATCTTTGTTCGGAGTTGCACATGTGCAGTTCCTAGTTAAAAACTTCTAGCCAATCAGAAGCAGAGAAGGGCGGGTCAGCGAAAAGACGGTAAACTGCTTTGATTCAGCTGTAGGCTACATGTTGCCAACCAGGTTAGCTACATGAACTGGAGCGAGAGTTTCAGAGTGGTGAGTTATTAATCTGTAACAAAAGTATCTTTCATCCATAAAGTTTTAACTGAGCTCTGTCTCTACATCACAGTAACAACTTTATGTCCATTGACTGCCTGGAGGGTAACTAGTGTTTGAAAGTTTCCCTTTGCAAACCTGTTACATGCACAAAAAGAGAGATGACTCAATAAAGGAGAGGGAAAAAGCCTAAAACCATAATACCACCTCTTTAAATGTCTTTATTTCCTTTTTGTGCATTGTGTTTTGGGAGAATAGTGTTCATCAACAGCAAACTCAGAAATGGACCATATTTGTATGCATTCTGTCTGCTTGGAGTATATATTTAATTCTATCACATTTCCAGTGTGAACACACTACAGTGCCTTGCGAAAATATTCGGCCCCCTTGAACTTTTCGACCTTTTGCCACATTTCAGGCTTCAAATATAAAGAGATAAAACTGTAATTTTTTGTGAAGAATCAACAACAAGTGGGACACAATTATGAAGTGGAACAAAATTTATTGGATATTTCAAACCTTTTTAACAAATAAAAAACTGAAAAATTGGGCGTGCAAAATTATTCAGCCCCTTTACTTTCAGTGCAGCAAACTCTCTCCAGAAGTTCAGTGAGGATCTCTGAATGATCCAATGTTGACCTAAATGACTAATGATGATAAATAGAATCCACCTGTGTGAAATCAAGTCTCCGTATAAATGCACCTGCTCTGTGATAGTCTCAGAGGTCTGTTTAAAGCGCAGAGAGCATCATGAAGAACAAGGAACACACCAGGCAGGTCCAAGATACTGTTGTGGAGAAGTTTAAAGCCGGATTTGGATACAAAAAGATTTCCCAAGCTTTAAACATCCCAAGGAGCACTGTGCAAGCGATAATATTGAAATGGAAGTATCAGACCACTGCAAATCTACGAAGACCCGGCCATCACTCTAAACTTTCAGCTCATACAAGGAGAAGACTGATCAGAGATGCAGCCAAGAGGCCCATGATCACTCTGGATGAACTGCAGAGATCTACAGCTGAGGTGGGAGA
>NC_060166.1:8098892-8129435 GCF_021292245.1 Micropterus dolomieu
CAATGTTGACCTAAATGACTAATGATGATAAATAGAATCCACCTGTGTGAAATCAAGTCTCCGTATAAATGCACCTGCTCTGTGATAGTCTCAGAGGTCCGTTTAAAGCGCAGAGAGCGTCATGAAGAACAAGGAACACACCAGGCAGGTCCGAGATACTGTTGTGGAGAAGTTTAAAGCCGGATTTGGATACAAAAAGATTTCCCAAGCTTTAAACATCCCAAGGAGCACTGTGCAAGCGATAATATTGAAATGGAAGGAGTATCAGACCACTGCAAATCTACGAAGACCCGGCCGTCCCTCTAAACTTTCAGCCCATACAAGGAGAAGATCAGAGATGCAGCCAAGAGGCCCATGATCACTCTGGATGAACTGCAGAGATCTACAGCTGAGGTGGGAGACTCTGTCCATAGGACAACAATCAGTCGTATACTGCACAAATCTGGCCTTTATGGAAGAGTGGCAAGAAGAAAGCCATTTCTTAAAGATATCCATAAAAAGTCTCGTTTAAAGTTTGCCACAAGCCACCTGGGAGACACACCAAACATGTGGAAGAAGGTGCTCTGGTCAGATGAAACCAAAATCAAACTTTTTGGCAACAATGCAAAACGTTATGTTTGGTGTAAAGGCAACACAGCTCATCACCCTGAACACACCATCCCCACTGTCAAACATGGTGGTGGCAGCATCATGGTTTGGGCCTGCTTTTCTTCAGCAGGGACAGGGAAGATGGATGGAGCCAAATACAGGACCATTCTGGAAGAAAACCTGATGGAGTCTGCAAAAGACCTGAGACTGGGACGGAGATTTGTCTTCCAATAAGACAATGATCCGAAAAACATAAAGCAAAATCTACACTGGAATGGTTCACAAATAAACCTATCCAGGTGTTAGAATGGCCAAGTCAAAGTCCAGACCTGAATCCAATCGAGAATCTGTGGAAAGAACTGAAAACTGCTGTTCACGAACGCTCTCCATCCAACCTCACTGAGCTCGAGCTGTTTTGCAAGGAGGAATGGGCAAAAATTTCAGTCTCTCGATGTGCAAAACTGATAGAGACGTACCCCAAGCGACTTACAGCTGTAATCGCAGCAAAAGGTGGCGCTACAAAGTATTAACTTAAGGGGGCTGAATCATTTTGCACGCCCAATTTTTCAGTTTTTTATTTGTTAAAGTTTGAAATATCCAATAAATTTCGTTCCACTTCATAATTGTGTCCCACTTGTTGGTTCTCACAAAGAATTACAGTTTTATATCTTTATGTTTGAAGCCTGAAATGTGGCAAAAGGTCAAAGTTCAAGGGGGCCGAATACTTTCGCAAGGCACTGTACATACTCAACCTGCTTAGAATCGGTGTGTAGTATCAGTTTGGGACACACTGGTTATTTTGTCACCTTCGCTGTAGACATACACAATTGTGTTCAAAATAATAGCAGTCAAACATCACTAACCAGATCAATCACTGTTTTTGGTAGAAATGATATTCCTACATGTCAAATAAGTTACTAGTAGATGTAGTAGACTAATTGAAAACAAACAGTCATGGCCTGCATGCTGCTGATTCTGTGTAATTGAATCATTAATTGAAAGGGACGTATTCAAATTAATAACAGTGTGGAGTTCAGTTAGTGTGGTCATTCATTCTGTGAAAAAACAGGCGTCAAACAGGTAGCAGCAAATGATGTACATGCTGGTTATAGTGCATTTCTCTTCTTTCTAAAATGGGTCGTTCCAGATATTGTTCAGAAGAACAGCATACTTTGATTTAAAAAGTTGATTGGAGAGGGGAAAACATAAAGAAGTGCAGAAAATGATCTCAAATGCTTTAAAATGGCAACCAAAACCAGAAAGAAGTGGAAGAAAACAGAAAACTACCACTCGAATGGATGGAAGAATAGCCAGAATGGCAAAGACTCAGCCAATGATCAGCTCCAGGGAGATCAAAGAGGGTCTAAAGTTACCTGCGAGTACTGTAACAATTAGACGCCTATGCGAAGCCAAGCTATCAGCAAGAAGTCTTGGAAAGAGCCTTTGTTGGGAAAAAAACATGTGCTGAAGAGGTTACAATTTGCCAAAGAACGCATTGACTGGCCTAAAGAGAAATGGTGCAACATTTTGTGGACTGATGAAAGCAAGATTGTTGTTTTTGGGTCGCAGACAGTTTGTCAAACGACCCTTAAACACTGAATTCAACCCCAAACACACCAGTAAGTGAGCAACATCTTGGTTCCAGACAAACAAGATTAACGTTATGGAGTAGCCAGCCCAATCCCCGGACCTTAATCTAATAGAAAACTTGTGGGGTGACATCAAAAATGCTGTTTCTGAGGCACGACCAAGAAATGCAGAGGAATTGTGGAATGTAGTCCAATCGTCCTGGGCTGACAGGTGCCAGAAGTTGGTCGACTCCATGCAACACAGATGTGAAGTAATTCTCAGAATCAGTGGTCATACAACTAAATATTAGTTCAGTGATTGACAGGAAGGCTAAATCTTCAAGGAGTTTTCAGTTTATACAGTAAAAGTTTGTAAAGGGAAATGCAGACATTTGTTGGACAGCCTAATATTCCTTTTTCCTCACTTTCTGTAAAGTAATGACAAATTTGATGAATATTTCTTTTATTTTTTTATTTATTTCTTTCTTTCAAGCAAAATAGTGTGACAACAGAAAAGATACACAATAATAATAACTTATACACTTATGCTTGAAATAGAGTGGGAAGAAGTAAAACTTATTAAACCCCACCCTAGTCTATCAAAGAATTTATACATACAAAAAATAACTGCTTCCTTCATCAATAATCTCAAAGAAAAAAAATATTAATAAATAAAATAATAATAATAATAATAATAGTAATAATAACTCATTTAGAAACAGTGGATGCCCAAGTCAAAACCACACATTCATACCATACATACTAATAATAGACAAATATTTCCACAGGTAACAATGATAATCAAATACCAACAATGGTAAATGGAATACCACAAAAGTACATAGTGACGAACAACTACCAACAATGGTAGACGAAATACCACAAGGGTAAATAAATAACAACTAATCCAACAATCTGCACAACATGAATACAATCAACCCTCATTGTCATTGTAATGGAACCAGACCTTTCGTTTGTAAAGACGTTTGAAATTGTGAATGCCTTGACACTGCTTTAATTCAAGCCCCAGATTATGTTTTGATTTGGAATAGAATGTGCAGTCTTGTATGGAAATTGAAGCTATTATATGGATTTGGGGCTTTACTCACTTTTTCCAACACTATTGTTTTGAACACAACTTTTAACTGGTGTAGCTCTACAGATTTGTTGCAGCACAGAGGTGACAAATCACAAACGCAAATGTCACTTCAACAATAGGAGTGCAAACCTCACAAATTAGTGTCTTGCACTTTGAACCATACAGATTTTTGTATAACCTTGTCCTCATTGTGCATGTCTTTGTGTGCTGCCACAGGAGCCGGTGTTGTCTAAAGAACAGCCAGCCTTTCAGTACAGCAGCCACGTGTCTCTACAAGCTCCCAGTGGACACATGTGGTGAGTTTGCTCATTAATATCACACATTCTACTACTTAGTACATCTTACGTACGTAACCCTTTTGCCTTTTTTGGATTTGCTGCTCGTGTCACTTTTAAGTCTATCCCACCTGCTCAGTATTCACCGGTCTTTGCTTGTAATAGTGCTCATTCTGTTATTTTCGTTTAGGGGGACGTTTCGTATAGAAAGGACTGACGGCTCCCACTTCGATGTTCGCATTCCTCCTTTCTCCCTGGAGAGCAACAAAGACGACAAAGCACCCCCCGCTGGCTATACATTTTAAGTGCCAGTAGTGACCTCCCACCTGTGAGGCCCCGGACAAGCTTTCAGTCGTGGTCCTGTCGGGGTTGTCTAGAATTGTTCTCCTCCTGTAACGTTGCCTCAGCCTTCAGCGTAAGACTAGCGTGAGTCAGATTATGCAAAGGGAAAATATAGCATTGTCTAGATCATCCAAATGCAGATCCACCTTTCCTGCCAGAGTGCACCCAACAGCAGTATGTCATTGATTAAATCATATACGGTAGAAACATTAGTGACAGTCCACTACGTCTTCAGTCCATGGTGTGTTTGGAGAGACATGCACGTTCTAGTGAAAGAGCACTGGGAGGTGGGGAGGGGGTTAATGTTTACAGCTGTACTGGACATGTTGTGCACGCCATAGTTGAAATATTGATCAGGCTGTTTTTATAGTGAGCGTTTCCTGCTGAGCGTTGGGTTCATGAAAAGAGCAACAGCTCTAGCATAGCTTCATCCACACTGAGGCCTCAGTGGGATACTTCAGGACAACAAGTAAGCCATCACTTTACCTCAGTTTCAAACTCCTCCTTCCTTAATAATGATCTTGTTTGAATTTATGAAAACGTGACGGGTTACTTTTATCCAGGACACAATTTTCCTGTTTTAATTATAATAGTGCCCTGTCACAGTTAATGTCAGTCCTGTGTGGGCCACTTAAGAGAGGAATATTGGATTGAATTCTGGGCTGGTAATAGTTCTTTATAGTATTTGGTTTGCAACATTGAAGTACAGTGGATATAGTTGGAGATGTCAAAATCAAATCTCTACAAATAGTCTTAAGTAGGAAACATAAAATCCAGTAGTCTTTATCTTCACCCCTTGTCATTATTCAGCAGTTACAGTCTTCTACAGTCTATGCGCTCTTCTCCAGACTCAGAACATTACTGGTGGTGTTGTGACTCCTTCCAGGGCCTGCTGTAGAGAAGCTGCCCCCTCCAGGCTTTAGGCCACGTTCTCGTCATATGGGATGGACTGCAGAGATGGATTCTTATGTTAACGACTTGTGAGCGTTCAGGTCATTAAGACGGTTGTATGATTTTAGAGTTTGTTGTGTGAGGATTAGAAACACTGCTCAGTGACAATGTAACACTATTTATTATGGTACCTTCTGTATTATTCTATATTATTAAGCCCAAAGTTGGATGGAGGAGATTTCAGAAGTGTTTCCAAGTTGATTATAACTTGGATTTTGATGAGGACTCTATTTACAAGTTGGAAAATCATCAATACCAAAACTTCCCAAAATGATGTGAATGCAACAATACTGTGGGGATGGTTTTATTTTTATTTTGGGGGGGGGGTCAGCCTCTCCATTATTACCCTGCTCACATGGGGACACAGTTTATGTTGATGGCTCGCCCTAGATGCCATATTCTTTTAATTTTTGTATGACTTACTTAGCCATACTCGGTTATATTCAGTGTCTCAGACATGTTCTTGTTCTTTCCTCTGAGTGGTCATTTCTTAAACCTGTCAACAGATTTGTGTGGAGAGTTATTTTGTCTTTATGATGCTATTATTGCAAGGAAAGAGAGAAACCAGCCATCGAGCTTTTCAGATACAGATGTGTTTTAAGGCTCATATCACTTGTCATACCTTGACTACACAGTCAAATTAATGATAATGCAACTTATAAAAACAGTTTGCTGCTCCAGGAATAATTTAGTTGTGAGGGAGTGAATACTTACACCATCAATAATCTTGAAAAATCCATTTTTTATATTTGTACTTAATTTAGATCATTTTAAAGAGATAATGTTCCCTTTTTGACATTTAAGACCCGTTGTCTGCATCACTGGTTCAAAACTCCTAATTACATTACGCTGTGATTCAATGTTGTGAAAGGTGAAAATAGAGAAGTTAAGGGGATCTGAATATGTTTTATAAGCAGTGAACTGAATGTGTTGACAGCCAAAAAAGGAATCCTTTGCTGAAAGGAGGTGAGGGTCAGGTCATGGTTGTCTTTGAATAACAAATGCAGCACACTGTCAAGTAATTATACTAAGCCAGTGTTGTGGCTAAGAGGAGAGTGTGTGTGTGTGTAGTCTGCTCTCTGTAAAAACCTGTACACATAATGCTGGATGTCTTTTATTAAGGCTGACTGTTTGACTTTGCAAGCTCTGTAACAAGAAAAGCTCATCAGCCTAAAATGTCTCTGGTAAAGTGAGGGAAGAAACAAACATCTTTGTTTTGAAGTGATTTAAAGGAACTGATGGATGACATACTACTGTAAATAGAGATGTAATTAAAGGCAAAACTAATAAATATACATTTTGAAAAATAAATCTTGGCATTTCTTGTGCATGTTTTCTTGTATGTATGTAGCCCTTAGTCTTCGATAAGCTCCTGCAAGGTAAATACAGGAGCACATGGAAAGAAGACAAAAACGTGCTTTTGTCTTTTTTGATCTTTTAATCTTTAAATTTCCCTAAATAACAAATTGAATGCCGGTGTGTATATATTGTTCCTCTTCATATGCTGTTCTCGTACTACAAATTTTAATATTTAATTTTTTATATATACCGACTTGAATAGGATCGTGTATGAACGACATTTATGACCTCCACCACCAGAGGTCAGTGCAGTCCTTTCCTTGGTCACTGACTATATGTAGATCAGTAGGGTACATACCACGTGATCACATTTACTGCACTGAATGCTGATAAACTTACTTCCATGTCACCTCTTTTATTAAAGTCCGCATGATTCAGTGTAACTAAAAAAAAATTAAAATAAACTTCGCCTACACTTGATGATCCAGTAAAAGTGCGTTATATAGAATTAAAAATATAGATTACTTTATTTTAATTCATTTTAGCCTTTTAAACAAGTAGTAAAACCTGTCTCTCTGTGCAAAAGACCAGGCTCGATATGAAAATCTGCCATTTTAAAATGACTGTCGACTTGAGGCCTTTTATAAATGAGGCGCCTATTTTAAGGAGATACTAACTTTTACGGTCGGGTTTAGTGGCTATGTTAACTAGTACGCCACCACATCCGGCAACATGAATCAGTTTAAAATGTTAAATAAAATTGATACTTTGACGGTATGAGTCACCTTCACCAGATATAACCGATATGCTGAAAGGAGCAGCCCAACATTGAACTGGCGCGTGAACCTGATGGAAGCTGGCAGGCCTGCGTCGCCTTCCCGAGGAGGACGTAAGCGTCGTGTCTCGGAGCGAAGAAACTGCAAACTTCGCGGTGCAAGATGCTCGTGCTCCATCAGCCCGTCCCTCCCTCTCTCCATCATTCTGCGAGCAGGGAGCACCGGAGCTCACGTGCACACGCTGCGCGCTCCCAATACACTTGAATAGAGGGTGCAATACATAATTCAGTCCCAGCAGGGGAACACCTCAGTCTCTCCCCCTCCTGCCGAGCCTGTGGACCGAGACGGCTGTTTCCTGCTCTGGAGCGGATGGAGGATCCACCTTGGAGAAGGACGAGCGCTGTGTTTGCTGCAGGTTGTGCATGACTTCCAGCGGCCGAGGAAGGACAGGGCGAGTGGTGATCTTCAGGAGACGTAAACATTGCCATGCCCTGCTACACGCACCACCTCCCCCGATCCGCTTCCTCTTCCTGCTCCGGTCCGGGACAGAGGGCTCTGTTTGAGAGGATATCGGAATAAGAAGACGACGCCGCTGTCGAAGGTAAATATTTTGGAGACGTGGTGAAGTTGCGTTCGGGATAGGAGGCTGCTGCGGGCCACGGTCTGCACCGTAGGTATCCTGCATCCTGACTTTGCTGTGTCCGTGTTTTGCGGCCATGCTGCAGGCAGCATCCTCCGACCTGTTCCCGACTTGAGCTTCACTCTCTGGGATTAACAAGTTCCCAAAAGAAGAAAACTATAGTTCCACGTTTAATGTTTGGGGGTTTGTTAAGTAGCTTTGATCATCCACTGCTCTGAGGAACTGGGTGATAATAAAACGTTTTTCAGGAGCAGTTTGGAATCTTATTGCTCACAGTGCTTCATGTTTCAACCCCAGACTGTGTAGGCTTTTAGAAAGATTTGATCACGACTCTCTGCACGACTGCTCAGTTGGACCGGTCTTGTTATTATCACAGTTCACATTAACACAGCGCCATGGGTGCCAAGCAGACCAAAGGCCAGGAGCCCGGAGGAGCCAGCCCTCAGCACAGCTGGAAACGGACGCCCACTAAGGAGCGAGGTGACATCTTGGCTTCCCTCATGCTGAAGTCAGGGGACCGGCTGAGCCGTGGCGGGACCCCGCCACCCTACCAGCGCCGCATCGGCATGATCCAGGAGATGATGCTGATGGCCAAGCAGGGCAAGCAGGACGAGGCCACAGAGATGCTCAAGACCCTCCGACAGGTAGCTGCTCTGTGTGTGTGTGTGTGTGTGTGTGTGTGTGAGAGGGTTGGAGGGTGAGTAAAAGTCTTTGGTTCACATTTCCAACACGACACCTCAACATCCTCAGTTGGCTTTTCTTTTTCCTTCCTCTATTCATGTCTACGCCTGCACATTGGTTCTTCCCCAGATGATGTCATCACTGATGCTGAGACAGAAGACAGGCTCAGACTGACTGACTGTTGACACGCTGACTAAACTAATTCTGCGAGTGGTTGCTTACATTGCTGATGAATTGACCTCCTCTCTGGTTCTGTGAGTGAACACGATCCCCCCTGGCTAGACCTCTTGTGCTCAGCCTGGCTCTGCTGCACTGGTACAGTGTGCTACGATTTACAGCCTCTGTCTGTCTTTCAAGACATTTGCAGCGCTTGGCAGGGTGCTGCTGCTGCTGCTGCTGCTGCTGTAGCTACAGAGAGAAGGGAAAGCCCAGCAGCAGACTGAAAGAATCTGGTGTGGTGAGAAACAAAAAGAGAAGCAGGAAAATGAAATGCCACCAGCTGAAATGGAGGATTTAGAGAGCTCTAAAGAAAGGGAGGATCTCAGCGTAACATTATGGAAAATAACACATCTGAATAGATCTTTCTCATTGAGATGAGAATTAAATGCAGATAAGAAAACAGTGAAGGAAGACACAGATTTATAAGCTTTCATCCCTATAGACAGCACTGCACAGCATCCATATGCTGCCAGTGTTCACTGTTTATCCCCCTATGACTCAACCATAGGGAACTGAGCCTCCAGCTTATACACTGCTTTCACAGTGTATTGTTTGGGCTTTGGAGATTTCCATCAGCTCCTTTCTGGTACTATTTACAGTTTTCTGATCAGCCACATTTGGATTGTTAATCCTTGAATCAATGGCAAGCAGTGGAGCAAAGCAAACAGGCTTAAAGACGAAGGACACCTCTCCATCCGTCATCTCTACGAAAGGAGGATTAGCATCTCTGTCACCGCTTGATGAAGCTATGACACCCCAGAGGAGAATCCAGGCTGAAAGTGAAGGCACAACAGCGGCACAGCAGTGCGGTTACAGTCCTCCCCAGTAAGCACTGACAAAATATGCCTAGGTTGAAACTTTGCTGAATCTGGGTACGTTACACTTATAGTGCTGACTGTTGACTGGTGAAGACTTGTTGCTCTGCTGTTTTAGATCATTGTAAATCTTTTTGACGGTTGTCTGTTTTTGGGAAAAAACAAGCACTTTGAAGTTGTCACATTGGGCACTGGGAGTGCGTGATGGCCAGCCATTTTCTGACAATTTAAAGAATAGATAAAATAATTGTTAGTTGCAGCCTTAGTTAACTACGTAACTGAAACAGTCATTTTAATGCTGATGATTAGCAGTTAGGCATGTTATCACTCATGCTGAGACAGAAGCCAGGCTCAGACTGAGTGACTGTTAACATGCATTCCGCGAGTGGCTGCCTACATTGCTGATAAATTGACCCCCTCTCTGGTTGTATGAGTGAACACGATCCCTCCTGGCTGGCTAGACCTGTTGTGTTGATCTGATGATCAACAGTTAGGCTAAATGTACCCCCGGCTTCTTTTTCAACCAAATTTAGCTGAGTGTTTACCTAGATGTCTAGATGACTGTATGTTGACGTGAAAATTAGTAAAACCATGCCGGCTCCGGTCATCTGTACGTTTCCTCCAACTCTGTGTAAAATACAACTACAGTTTCAACAGAATAGTTCAAAATTTAGGGAAATGCACTTTATTGTTTTCTTTCCAAGAGTGCGATATAAAGATCAATACCATTCGCTTGTCTGTGTTCTCAGTCGAAGCTGGAGCTGTGAGGCGTTAGCCTAGCTTAGCATAATGAAAGGAAGCAGGGCAAAACAGACAGCCAAAGTTCAGAAATACACCTGTAACACTAATAAAGCTAACTAAGTAACATACTGCACACAGCAAGTTTTTTAGGGGGAGTTAGGTGCTGGAAGTCTTTCTGGCAAACAATAGCCGAGCGCAGGGCCTGTGCACAGCTTCCCTGAGCCGCCTTTTCGTCATAGTAAGGTTGACAGTTTTGTTACCATTGTGATGTGCAGAGACCTACTGTATACATAAAGTCTGCACTAACTGATCTGATCTGGCAATTGGCACTATTACCAAAGACACTGCAGAAAAGTGATGGTGGGTTTATATTTGAAGTTTGGACAGAGCCATGCTAATTGTTCCCCCAGCTTAGTCTTTATGCTAAGCTATGCTAAGCTATGCTAATGGCCCGTCCAGCTACCTACACAATGCACAGCCATGAGAGTGGGATCAATTGTCTCATCTCTCTCTCAGAAAGAAGCTGAATAAGTGTATTTAAAAAAAAGTGGGACTCTTTAAAGGAATGAAATACTTATCAGGACTAGGGCTGGGTATCACTTGACATTTTTCTAACGAAACGATACCTGGATTTTCGTACCAATAGCAAAAGTCAAATTCTTTTGGTAATAGTTTTCAAACTATACATGCTTTTCTAAAACCCCTTTTTTTCATGTAACAGAAAAGCTTAAGGTCTTCGAAATGTTATCTAAGCACAAGCAATCACACAACAACCGTACCTAAATTAAACAAGTTTATCAAGTTTTTCATTGAAATTTGGAAAATCGAGATTACAAATGTGACCAGCAGTTTATTGCCATCTTTCTGAATTTGACAGTTTTCAACACTCTGCAGATACATTTTGTTCGATACTGAGTACTAAGGTTCGATACTCATCTGTAATCGGTACAGATAGGGTAGTATAAATGTTTTTTAATTCAAAATAAGGTACCTCATTTTGTCAAGTTTTTTCCACTTTTTTTTTTTTTTAAAGTACATGTGATAGATATTTTCCACCTGACAGAATGAGCTACTGCACTTTAAAAGCACTTTTATTCTACTGGTCTGATCTTAAGAGAGCCCACTTAAATTGTCCGACCTCTGGCTGTTTCAAGCATCTCTCTTTATCTTGCTTCATTAACATATTTAGGCGTTATTTGCAAACAGCCACTCTCCTTCGGACCTCTATTATAGCACAGCTGCTGGGAGATTTGCGGTGAACCACCAGCACTTAGTGGACTGCTTCTCTTGTCATGAAGCCGACTTGTACACAATTTACAAATTAAAGATATTTCTAAGGAGAGAGAGAACAAAATCCAAAGGGCTCCAGTAACCTAACCATCAGTCACATTTGGCTTCATATTGTGGAGGGTTTGTGCTCTGGTAGAACAGTACGTGACAGACAGATCACACGATGAATTGGATAAAGACAATTAGGAGGATAAAGAGAGCAAAGAGGGGGGAAAAAAACAAAAAAACACCATGGGTGTTAAACTGCAACAGGCACTGCTGAAGGAAAAAGGGAGATGAGGTGGTGAGTGATTACAGAGGCCATTAGAAGACAGAAGAGAGAAAATGAGACAGAACATAAAGAGAGGAGAAATGAGAGAGAGATTGTTTGTGAAAGACATGAGAGTCACTCGTCGCTGGTTACCAGGTTCTCCTCTGCGTTGCCCAGAAACCATGGCGATGGCTTGAGGGCTCTGACTAAGAAGACATTGATTTATTAAGCAGGAGCTCTGTTAAGAGCTAATGGGTAGGCCACCTTCTTAATCACCGCCCCTCAATTATATTGAAACCAAAGCTAGCATCTCTTCACAACTTCTCCCTCGGGCTGCCTTGAAGCTGATCGCTAAACTCAATCCAGCTGCATCTGGGGAAACCTCCACCGGTTCTGAATTTATCCTCAGTGGTTCCCTCAGCAGTCTAGCTTGCTGTAAACAGCTGCATGGGATTTTTAACTCATCTTCTTGCTATGTGACAAGCGTTTTGACAGATAATGAGTGGGTGTTGTGTTGTGGGCGTCATTAATATTTCAAGACTCAAACTCTCTAACTGGACAAAGTGGTCTTAAATTGCTTGTTTCAGTCTGATGAGTACACCTGTGACATTAGACATTTTATAGCATACAGTGTGACGGTGTTACGCTGTTGGATGCAAGAGCTTGACAGTGGACAGCAGCCTCCACAAAGACCCAAAATCAGCTGTCAGAGTGTGAGAATTTTCCCAACAACCGCTGAAATCTTTAAGCTGCTTCGCCGTAATCACAAACTCTGCCTTCTAGAGATGGACCTGACTGGTACAACAGGTCTGGACCATTCAAGAATTCGTTGGTACCAAAGTGAAATTTACAAGCACAGTACAAGAAAATTAGTAAACGTAACAAATTCTCTTAAATCACTCGTACTAGCCACATAGGAGCAAATGTGTTTCTATGAGTGGTTCTTGCGCAAGACCCATTATCTTTGTATTTGGCGGTTTTCAACATCAAAACCAGGAGTGTTTCCAGGATCCGACACGGTCTGGGGCGTTAGCCCAGACCATCTGGGGCTGACGTCATGGTGTGTGTGTGCGCTTGCCTAATGTTTTGTGGGTGGCCCCTGCTGTTCTGCCTTGAACAGTCCTGCCTAAATTTCATTTTACTGCATTGTATGACTACTGCAAACATTACATTTCAAAATACAAATGTAAAATAAAAATGACTAATAAAGCTGAACCCAACGCGTGTTCTCTCTGCCTCTAGCCCATCTGCTCTCTCCCTTCTTGGCAAAATATCCATAAAGCACAATACACTGACATTGAATGGCCTGCACATAGTGACAGTTGACCAACTATCAAACAAAGGTAGCATAATGTTACATACTTACCAGCAGCTAACATTAGCTGGCTGGCTAATTATCAGATATATCCAGGCTATGCTGGATACGCTACGCTAATTAGCTTATTGAGATGTACCAGTCAAAATGTCAGAAAGCACCAGCAGCTGGTTTATTGACGTAGCTACATCAATAGCTTTATTGTTCGTTTCAGCTAGGTCAATAAACCAGCGGTTCTTAAATCTAGGGGCAGTTCGGTCACTAATGGGACTTTTGTTCACATACATTTACCTTTTTGGTCTATGGTTGTTACTGCTGCTGTGCGAGCCCGACAGCCGAGCAGAAGCAGCATTGCACGCCGAGCGTCCATGCAAAAAGAGGGCTGCAGATGGAATGGCTAAGCCCCGCCCACCCCCTCAGTCTCTTTAAATCCACACAGGCAGCAGCAATGGTTGGCCAGGAACTAAATTATTTATATTTCATGCTGAATATAGATTTTTGTCCTCTTGTCAGAAAGATTTGGGGCTAGTCAAAAAACACTATGTTGACGACGCAGATGATCAAACTCTCTATAGGGAGAATTCAGTCCCCAGAATTCAATTCTCAGCTCAGTAATGCAGATGTTCCCTCCTCGTTTGTGGAAAGTTATGGCATAAAATACTACAACCTTTTAAAATGCACTGTGCTGTTAATTACACGCCCTCTTTTTTTCTTTTTCCTTTGGTCTTATCAGCACTTGAAGGGCAGTGTCTCAACATGATGCCGTTTGATTGATTGATTCAGCTTTGTTTTGGCTGCGCTGTGAATCACAGCGGTATGAGTGCTGCCTGCAGTCTGTACAGTCTGTTCCATCACCAGCTAATTTAAGGTCTTTCATGTGCAGTTTTCGCACAGAGATGCATTCAGTTTTTGTGTGCTGTCATCTACCAGGTGAGGTGTTGAAACTACAGCAAAAATGTCACAGACATGTTGTTCCTAACATGAACAATGGAAGCTGGGAGCAAACGCTAACCTGGCTCGAAGTTCGATTTTCCCACCACCACCTCTAAAGCTCAGTAGTTGGCACTGTAAATTTTGTTTGTTTAATTTGTACAAAAACCAAAATGTAAAAAATTGTGGTTTTACAGGAAGATACATGCAGAAACTATTTCTCAGCATAACACAGATTTCCTGGAGTCTGAGCTTTAGAGGTTTATATTTATATTTTTGTATCTGGACACTTGGTAAAGAACCCCTGATATGATAAAAGTAACAGAAGGTTTTCCCGTTCTTCCCATCCTGTTGACATCGCATACAGCATATGACTTGACCACAGCACTGCAACTTCTGTTGCCATGTGTTGTCAGATAAAGTGGTGAGTGGACTCACACCAACGTTAGCCAAACACAATGTTTGCACACAGGCCTGGCAGTTGAGTTTACTACAACATAAGGGTTATAACATCTGAGGATAGCTCAGATAAATAATGAGCTAGTACATTGCCCATTTCCACATGTTGTCATGCATAAAAAATATATATATAATATATAATTCACTATAAGCATATTGCTTAAACAGCAATGTAAAGGAATTATTCTGACCCAAGCTTTTTGATCCATATAAGCGGTCAATCAGTAACTGTGCGGCAGCATGTGTTTAATAAAACTACAGTTTGTGACAGGGCACCTGGAACTGCTCACATAATCCATTATTACACTTTAATGCCTCCCAAAGACATTTTTCCCATGATGCCAACTCATTGTATGAGCCCAGTGCGCATGGCAAGCTCGGGAGCGAGACACTATAGACTTTTTTTCATTGCAGACATTTTGATTTGTCATTTCAGGAAAGCAACAGGTGGAGGTAATAACATTAATAATGGCCTAGTTCCATCAAAGTGTCCTAGTGAGCCACGTCAGTGAGCCAACATTCACAATACCAACTGGAGCAGCCAAATGGAATGCAGCCATTATTTCTGTTATTAAATCCTCAGGATGACATTTTTATATGTCATCCTGAGGAAAGGTCTAATCAGCGCAGGGCTCTTAAATGAAACCATAATTTGCTAAAGGAACTGTATGAAAGAAGTAGTTCATGGACTTCTAATTTTAGCTGCACAACCTGGAGCAATTTCTCTGCTCAGACTTTTAATTTAAAAACATTAACAATAATAATAATTACTGAGATTGGAACCTCAATAATAGCGGAGGTGTATGATCTTTTTTTTTTTTAGCGAGACAAAAGACAACATCAACGTAACGATACAGAAGGTGCGAGACAAAAACAAAAAATAGATAAATAAAAAGAAACCTAAATACATGAATAACAAAAAAATGACTTGATCTGAAGGAGGACGACGAGGTAGAGAGGCTGGTGGGGAGCAAACAGAACGAAGAGAATAGGTGAAAAAATATATATTAATAATAATAAAATGGAATATGTCTTACTACCACCATCCCCACCTCCACCACCTAGAGGTGGAGGATCTTTATGAAAGTCGATGTCAGTTTCATAAATGGGTCCTCCTGCCCCGGTTGCCATAATTAACCTATGAGCCTGCACTTGCCATGTCTGTTTCCAGCTCTGTCTTTGTTCGTGTTCAGCTGGGTTCAGACCACCGCTTTGATGTTGACCGGCACTAATTAGAGTGGGTGGTGATTTCTAATGAAAGAAAAGCCCACACTGTCCTCCTCGTAGCATAAATGGTTTATGTGTGTGTTTATGCGCACTCAACACGGCCTAAGACTTTGTCCTCGTCATGTATATTTCAAGAAGGGCCACTGTTAATAATGGATGGCTATTGCGGATACTATTTATGTACACCTTACAAAATACAGTTGAGCCGTCTTTTGTTTGCTATTGTTTCAATGCGTTCCACGGTTTCTTACTTTTTGCAACTGCAGACCTTCTCACCAAACACACATACACACACACACGCTGTCAGCACTCTGTTGTGAATACATTAATTGCTGATTCTTCCCATGTTTGGGTTCAGATTAGAGCGAGCTGGAAGATTAATTTCCATCAAGGGTTTATATATTTGCATTGCGCCTCAAATCCTTATCACACCATGACTCACCCTCACATGCACACACATGTTTGCTTATTTTCTTTAGAGCATGAGAAGACTGTCACCGTGCTCACATCTGTACACTAACTATGTAGCTAGATCCAGCAGCTAAGCATGAAGAGTGGAAGCAGAGGGGAAAAACACTTAGCATGGGTCTATCCCAAGTGAAATCCAAATCCACCTACCAGTACCTCTACATTTTACCCGGCCAAGAAGTAGCTCCAGCATGTAACACCTCATAAAATCACAGCTTTTGAAGGTTTTCACAAGCAAACAACGTCTTAATTAGTAACATTTCCAAGTGACCTGTAGGCTAGCTGTTTCCCCCTGTTTGCAGTCTTTAAGCTAAGCTAATAATTTCTGTAGCTTTAGATTTCATGTACAGCTAAATAAAAGTGATATCAGACTTTTCATATAACTTTGGGCGAGAAGGCGAATTACAATATTTCCCAAAATGTGAAAATACTCCTTAAACAAGCTTATTTTTAACATTGAAAATAATATAGAATAGCCGGTTATACAGAGGTATGGGTTACTAGGTGTTGTCCACCACAGATATGTTAAGGGTTCCCTTGTGATCACCGTCTAACAATCTAACCCTAATTTTAATAATCAATCACCTATTTGCAGCTTCAGTGAAAATTTAGATTCTAAAACTCAAATCCATCTGACTGTTCAGTGACACACCAAGACCTGATGTATAAACCTCTACAGCTGGCAGAAATAACTAGTTACTAGTCTGTATTTATAATCCACAATCTAAGCATCATGGGGAAAAAAACAAATAAGCAGTCTAGCCAATTATTTTCGTGCTACAGTCTCTGCTGCCATTTGGCAGGTCAGATTGGTCAAATGGCAGCCAGAAAGAGGTGTGTAGTGCCACTGGCTCCTCACGCACACAAACACACACGAGTAAAAATGACTTTAGACATGATGCACCCACAATCCATAGTGTGTGATTGTGTGATCTCAACTGGAAAGTGTGTATCCTGGTGACCATAAGGACATATCATAACATCTCTAATAACATGATGCTCTAATCACAGGTTTCTCTCATCTGCTATGTCGCTATTAATGTCGCTCTCATCTGAAATTACAGCAGCTGATATGTGTGTTTGTGTGTGTGTCAGTCAAAGCGCCTCTCATTATTTACTGCCCCTCCTACGCAAAACAATAGGCAGCATGGAAACCTCAGTGAGTCATACCTTTCTGTATGAGGCTGAGCCCCCCCACCCCGAACATGGTTGGCCCTGTTGTCACTTAACTGGCTATGAACTGTCTGCACAAACAAACCCAAGCACGCAGAAAAATATAGCTGCAGACACTGTGAGCCTGCATTTACCTACAGACTAAAATGAATTCTCCCAGAAAGTGTTTCAAGCCCACTGGCATTAGCAGCTAAATGAGTGGTGAAGATAGAAAAGCAGAGCCATTACATATTGTGTATAAAGAGTGTTATGTCAGAGCAGACAGTACATATCAACTGATTTAAAATCCTGTTCCAAAGGATGTACACGCCCAGCTGTGTGTGTGTATCTATAAATTATAGATAATCTATAAATTACATAAAATCAAGAAAGCATGAGACACAATATAGTTCATTAAAATATTATAATTAAAAATGAGGTTCCGTTCTGGACACTGGAAACGAAAAAAAAACAACTAAATAAATAAATCTCAACACAAGGTCTAACTTGATGTCTCCGAAGCTTTTAATACACTCGTGGCTTTCTACAGCAGATTGTTTTCCTCAGCTAAAACATCTGCATAACCACTGATGCTGCATTCATGCATTTTCAGCAGAATGGGAAGAACAGAAAAGTGAAGTGTAGATAGAAATATTTAGTATATAGCTTATTTTTAATTTGCAAAATTGTGTTATTTTATTTCGATTTAACTGCCAGTGATTGCTACGGGTTTACGTACGAGATATACGTAGCTGTTATAAATTTACAACAGCTCCGACTCAGAATTAAAAAGTTGAACGGTTTCTGCCACTTGGCTGCTTGCGATAAAGGTCGCAACAATGTGATGAGAATGCTGCAAGAGCAACAAGTTTTTCTTGCGTCAAAATATTCTCAAAAATTGTGCTCTGAAATTGATTCATTTGAAAATGTCAGCTGGGATTGGCTCCAGCCCCCCGCGACCCTGCATAAGTAGAATAGACAATGGCTGGATGGTATTTTTTTGGGATGACCCCAACTGTCTGCAGTGCCACCATCAAGATAAATCCTCTGCTTGTATTTTACTACCACACCTGTCCTATGTAATAGAATTCAAACAAGGCCTGCAATGTACATCCAAAAAGGCGTAGGACGAAAAACAGCCTGATGAATCTTGATCCTGCACCTCCCATGTCCTCCTCAGATGACTTAACGTTCACATTATTGAACATTAGATTGCAGTTTTTATATAACTCTCAGTATGGTCTACGTTTCTGTTTCTTACTGAATGTTTTTAACTTAGAAGGCCTTGCATGGACGTGCACCACCTTACCCATCTGATCTAATTGCACCATATACACCGGCACGCCCTCTTTGCTCTCTCGATGCTGGTCTCCTGGTCATTCCTTCATTTGACAAGAAATCAGTTGGCTTCAGAGCATTTGCCTACCTGAAACCTAACTTTCTTCACTACAACCTAGAACTCTGTCAGGTTCCTCGCCTTTTTAACATCCTTTTAAAGCTGATGTTTTTAATGTGTTTGCATCCTGTTAAATTGTATTAATGGCTTGCCGTACGTTTGTCCTGCATAATCTTTTTTAATTGTTAAGTGTATTGGGACCTTGCTGCATAATGATTCTGCACTTTAAATACATTCGATTGATTAATTGACTGATTGATTGCTTGATTGATTTTAGAAATGCCAATATCTAATGGGCAGACCCCAATCATGTCACCAGAGGATTAAACCTTTCCATTTAGCACATTTCTCATAATCTAATTGGCAGATTGCCAAATTACACATCCATGCTACCAAGGAAGCCTTTCCTTTACTTCCACACTCAGAACAGACTTTTTACCACTGTAAGAAAGCTATAAGAACAGCAGAATTGCCATCATGTCATTTATTGTGTCCAGCACTTTTATAGTGCGGTAAGAAGGAACATTGCAGTTTTCAGGGACCACTAATGGTACTTTAATCTTGGAACAGTATTCCTACATGCCTAAAGAGGAGCATGATAGATCATCTAAATTATTAATGTCAAAATAATTCTGTAAGGCTGAATACGTACAGCCAGCGCTGTGCTCTGACTTAGTATTGGAGTCAGTGACAGCAGCGTTGTAAAATTCTGCTCTGGTCTAATCCTCTCCTGTGTTTGTGTTTCTTTTAGGGTTTTTTTAAGTGAAGTTGTCATTCATGTTGACTTTTTAAGATTTAACAAGATCGCTGTTCATGCGTGAAGCTCTGCCAGCAGGTTTATGCGTCGCCGGCTTTGATGGCGCTTGAGATGTGACAGATTTTTTATTTTCCCTCACCAGCGAGCAGGCAGTCAGACAGCAGGAAGCAGTGCAACAGGTTTTAATTTAATGCTTTAGGGGGTCAGCAAGTAGACAAAGCAGCCATGGAAAATGTAAAAGCTTTTTTACATATTGGCATGCGCTTACACACAAGACACTTATGCGTGCGTGTGTATTCCTGTGTGCATGAATGAATTTGTACCTTTTAGTGTTTGCTTTAAAACTAAAAAACAAAACATGTTGTGTGTTTGATCAATTATTGTATCTTGTTCACTGAAGGGTTAATGTGCTTTCCTGTGTTTTAAATGTGCTTTTTGCCCCCCCCTTTCTTTTCTTTGTTTGTTTTAATGTAAAGCCCATTGAGTTTTCCCATCTGTATGAAATGTGGTCTATAAATAGACTGACTTGCCTATAGAAGCGTTGCCTATATAAGTAAGAGTGTGTAACTAAGGATATGATGATCTTATTTAATGTGTGTGTGTGTGTGTGTGTGTGTGTGTAGGACCTGGGCATGGAGTCGACATCTCTGGATGACGTGTTGTACCGCTACGCCAGCTTCAGAAACCTGGTTGACCCCATCACACATGACCTGATTATCAGCCTGGCACGATATGTCCACTGCCCCAAGACGGTAGGACACACACACGTAAAACTCATTTAACGTGAAGAATCTTCAAATATTGCCGATTACAATAAACACACTCGCATGTTAACACACACACACACACACACACAGACCAATGGGATTCATTTTGTTGCTGCTATCAGATCATCTCCTGACTCATTTTGTCTGACGCTATTAGGTCACGGAAGTGCTCTAAGTGGTTGTGTGGCTGTGTGTGTCCTTGAGAACTACAGCTCGTTGTGTTTGTTCATTCATGTAGTCCTGAATGTCATTGAGAGAGAGAGAGAGGGGGAAAACATGACAGCAGCCATACTGGATGAATAACGGAGGGAGGAAGGTGGAGTGATGGAGATTAAAAGGCCTGATGTGTAATTGCAGCATTGTGCTGAAACACTGTTGCCCAGCCTTTGTTAATCTGTATGCTGTAAAAAGTCATCTAGATCTGAGAAACAGCTGCTCCTATACCTCTGGATGACATATACCCTGCTTCCTTAAAGATCCAAATGAAAACGATATGTTGTGTCATTTACATTTTCCCCTGACCTCCCGAACCCACATGACCAACACCATCTTGCCTCCTTAATTTGATCTATTTCCTGTGAAAACAGGATTCTGGAGATGTAGTTTATTAGTGTGATTTAAAGTAATCTTGTATATCCACCGCAAACATAACTTAAAGTTCTTGGAAGGAAAAATGTAACAGATTTATGGGCTAAATTTACCCGCAGTCCCGCTGGAAATTAGAAAAGAAGCGGCAACAAAACACTTAGAACAAACCACAAAAACATGTAGGCTAGCACACTGTCATTTACAAAAAGGTAAGCTAACGTTAACATTACGGGCTGTGGATGTAACGTTAACGTTACTTTCAGTCGACTGTCTTTCTTGTTGCTAGTGGTAGGAATGAGCGCAGGATTAATGTCACAGGTCAGCCATCTAAATCTTCCTCTAGATGTGCGCTAAAGGAATGTAGCTGTGTTAATGTTATCTAATGTTTTAGCTTCTCTTCTCAAGCTACTCCAGAAAGTGAACAAGTGAGTGAATACAGCTTCCAAATAATAAAATGGAAAAAAAATATTTTTAAAAAATGAGAAAAATGAAAAGACTAAGATTTGACTAAAAGTAATGTACATTTTCTTCAAAACAATAAAACTAAATCAAAGTCATGTGCCAATGCACACTGGTAACGCGGTATAAAGAGTTTTTCATTTGCAAAAATGTTGTTTTCATTGAAAATGAACAGGATTTGTCTAGTACCCAGAATGCACTGTAGGAGCTTAAAGAAAATGTCCAGGTGGCTGGTCTCAGATGATCTTGGAGGTGAAGATGCTGGATGTGGAGGTCCTGGGCTGGTGTGGTTACACGTGGTCTGCGGTTGTGAGGCCAGTTGGATGTACTGCCAAATTGAAGGTAGAGAAATGAACATTCAGTTCGCGGGCAACAGCTCTGGTAGACATTCCTGCATCCAGCATTCCAATTGCACGCTCCCTCAAAACTTGCGACATCTGTGGCATTGTGCTGTGTGATGGAACTGCACATTTTACGAGTGGCCTTTTATTGTGGCCAGCCTGAGGCACACCTGTGCAATACCCATGCTGTCTGATCAGCATCTTGATATGCCACACCTGTGAGGTGGATGGATTATCTCAGCAAAGGAAAAGTGCTCACTAACACAGATTTTGACAGATTTGTGAACAATATTTGAGAGAAACAGGTCTTTTGTGTACATAGAGAAAGTTCAGCTCATGATGAATGGGGCAAAAACAACAGTGTTGAGTTTATAATTCTGTTCTATGTACATTCAGCGAGAGACTCTTCACTAATGCAGAAACTGCAGAGGAAATTGAAGAGAAGGGTTTTGTGTACAGTTCATGATAAGCGAACACTGAGAGGCTGAGAAGAGCCGGAGTGAAAGAAACACCAGCGCGGGTGTTGTTATGTGCGGAGGGAAAAGCAACGAGATAGGAACTACAGAAGGAGACAGAGAGAGAGGTGTTATTTCCCTCATTCTGCTCCGTCTATCCTGTCTGACACGTTGGATTGCTGTTCTCTTTTACTTTCCTGAACTTGGCATTAAAGATATTTGAGGCTTCACTGCTTCTCTTATGATGGGGTGTCATAAAATGTCAATGCAGCATCTTTGAATGTCATCGTGTTTTTTAATGTTTGGAATGTGCAAAGAATTATGTTTGGCCATTTGTTGAATAATCACTGGTATTATGGCAGCAGCAGGTTTGCAGGTTTAGCCTATTTACCAAGTGGGAACCTCCGGGTCTGAAAAGTGAAGCCAATGCGGAAGTGCCTTAAACCTGCAACCTTTCTAATGACCAGCAGGGGGCGACTCCACTAGCTGCAAAAAGAAGTCAGATTGCATTAGTTAATCGCAAAATGATCCTACTTCCCATCAGATTTATTACCTCAGAAAACACTTTACTAATGAGTTTATGATCTCGATCGATTTATGATTATTCTTCTTCAATAAAGAGGAAAATAGATGATAAAGCAGCATATGTTTTAGGGCGGAGCTACCATATGATTGGCAAGTTGCCACCATGGCGATATGTCATTCAGGCATGAGGTGACTCCTATCCACTGCATTTTGTACATGTGACCAGCGCCGTTGAAAAAGCCTATTAGGAGTCGGCTTTTCATTTTTCTGGTGAGTAAGTTTTGTTTTAAGCCTGTTTTTTGCTAGCCAAAATTAGCATCCCGTTTAACGTGAAGTACGGACGCACCACGCTAACCAAGTATCGTCGCATCCAGTTGTCTGGTTCCAAAAACCAAAATGGCGATGACCAAAATGCCAAACTCGAGGCTTCATAACAGTCGTCTACAAACCAATGGGTGGCATCATGGTGACTATGTCCACTTGTTTTATTCACACCGTTTATGCTATTTACACATCGATCAGACACGCAAAATATAAGCATTTATTTGGAGTTATTTTTCTGGCCACTGAAAGAATGCAAATATATTCACTCTCCTACTTAGCTGAGTTTTGTTCTTCAACCACCCCCGAGGGAAATATGTGGCTCTTTAGCTGCTAAATGCTCCACTATGTTCACCAGCTTGTCACTAACTCTGACTATCTGTCGTTTGTTGATGGGCAGTTAGTGTACAGCCCGCTGCCTGCTGCTGCTGGAAACGACACTCACGCGGTGAGAGTGAATCAGAACTCTAAAGTAGTGGGCTGTGAAACCAAAACAATGAGCTAAAGTGCCTGTAAAGTTGATCTACAAAGTCAGGTGATAATTATCTCTGGGTTTGTCACTATGAGCATCACCTTTCACATTAAACACATTTGGTCTATTGTTGATTTAAAAATATTGATTAGAGCAGCTTCAACTTGGGCAGAGTGAATTAGACATTTGATGGTATCTGTGTGACTGCATGTATAAATTACTGACTCACAAAAAGCGATTTAAGTTACTACCATAAGTTCAATTTTGCATCCCTACATACTGTTCATCACTGCAACCCCAATACCATGCAGACATGTTAGATGACAGCTTCCTTCCACAGAGAATTCTCAGAGATCTCTCACACTCAGCACACAGAACCAGCTCTGCCTTCAGGCAGCTGATAACACGTGTTTGTGCAGAGGGAGCATGTTTTAAGGATGTTGTTTGCTGCCCATTTTCTGTTTGCTTCTTTTCCACCTGCCGTCGTGTTGTTTCATACAGCTGTGGTTGTGGATGTTGCTATTTCTAAGTTGTCAGTCATGCTTTTGCACATGAAGAGATCAGAAGACGTGTCCATTACAAAAACAATGTGACAGAATACTGTGAATACTGTGACTTCATATGGGCGTCCTCCTTCAATCCCTTATGTTTCAGTCAGCACTCCAGTCCAGCAAAAAGAGCAAAAACTGACTGGATGAACTTTACCCACCCCTCAGCCTGATTAATTCCTCTGATTAATATAAACACAGTAAAACTGCTTGGGGATTAATGACACATTTCCACAAATAAACAAAGGGGCTAAAAACCTGTTTAGTTAAGAGACAGGATTAATAGATTTAGGTCGTTTTTGTTATGCATAAATACATAATAACATAATCATTAGTTACATCATTCAGGGAGATAAAAGAGGAAAGAGACCCTGAATGAGTAACAGAAAGAGAATAATCCATTATCAATGAATCACTTTAAAAAGCGATTATGTGTCACAAACAGCAGCAATATATATTTTAGTATTTAAACACATATATTTGGGTTGAAGTTGTTTTACTGTTTAAGTATGCATTGATTTGTTCAACTTCAAAGTTCCAGTATTACTCATGCAACATACATGAAACACACGCCAGTGAAGCCCTGGATAATGCTGCGACTATCAATAATAAAACACACTCATGTGTGATTATATATTATATATATAGATTATAGTCAATCTAGTTCTTCCCATAGACAGCCGGACTGGTACTGATCGATTCTACAGTGAAAATGAAATCCATCGAACTACATTATATCCATCATCCAATCAAATGAGGACTAAACTGTCTTTTAATTAAAGTTTAGCGTTAAGAAGCCATTACATTGTGCTTAATGTAATGCACTGTATTATGTTTTTGGGCATGTTATATATTAGTTTCAAATAATATCATCATTATTATACGATGTAGAAAGAGAATACAGAATGGCATGAGCACAACATAGACCACAGGGGTTTTCTAGACAGAGGGAAGAAAAGCTGGAACCACGTGAAAAGTCAGATCTCCTGATGGTTTTCTATATAACAGAAGAGCACTGTATAAAGGTGTTGTTTACCTCAATGATGTGTTGGAGGCTTGTTGTTGTGCGTAAAGTGCAGAAAGCACCTCTCACCTGCAGGTGTTTATGTACCTGCCTTTTGGTATCTATCTCTCCCTGTGAGGTTTAAACTGATCCACTGAGAAAACAGACACATTTTTTATAACAATCAGCAGCAACAACAGCAAATATGAAAACCCATTTCTGGCAGGAAAATAAACAAAAACAGATAAAAAGTTGGGAATAACAGTGGATTTCACATTTTATAATCTCATTTTAACAGTCATAATCTCTTTAGACTTTTGAGGGGTGCGGGCTCTGACATCACTCCCTCATTCCCTCATTTTCTGCTCTATTCTATAGTCACCTGGACATTTATGAATCACGTATCATGGGGGCGCATGTCATCGGCACTACTTTATGTGTTCCATTGTGTCTGTACGTCAGTCGGACACTGCAGTGCACTATAGTTGTCAATAGGGAGTGATTTCATACACAGCATAGATGACACTTAATTGTGAGGCTTCTATCTGTTAATATAAGAATGGGAATGTAGGGGCGGAAAAAATCTTAAAACTAAAGAAACGCTTACATTACTCAGGTGATACTATAGCACGAAAAGCCTTTCGCTTACTTTCTTACTCTCTAGTCCCCTGCATGACCACACCTGTTGAACCAGTGAGTTTAATCCAGTGACACTGCTCAGTTTGGGGTGGAGCCTGTCGCAGTTTGGCCCATGATATCATGGGTCAGTAATTTCCTCTGATTTTAGGCTGAAGGAGAAATAAATATGATTACTACATAGGTAAAACATCCAGGCCAAGGCCCACAGGAAAAAGCACAAGCCAGTGCAGAGCTCAGGGCAAAGACGGAAAGGTTTTGGAAAAATTTTACCTTAACACATCCAGTTAACTCAATACACACATACACTGCCGCTGAAGACACCTGAGGTGTGTGCAAATCCACATTTAATCATATATTCACATTTAAAAACACCCATCCACACACACACACACACACAACACTGCTGGTAGAGGGATGCTCACTGAGGCGTGCAGGCACAGCTCATGCACATGCTCCCTTTCCACAAAAAAAACCCCCACACTCGTCAAACACACATGTACATAAAAAGCACACATGCACACAGACATGCTCATACACAGTTTCTCTCTCATCCTCACAGACATCGAAGCCTTGATAGGGAGTGTGAAAGGTCTATTCATTGCAGTGTGACTCCCGCTAAGCAGAGGGGTTTCTGAGTCTACACTTACAGCAGCCGAAAGATTGGCTGCTTTGCCACTGCAGCTGCTGTGATGCTCTCTCTGTTTTCTCTCTCTTCCTTTTACCTTTTTCTTCTTCCCCATTTCACGCCGCTTCTGTCTCCTCGCTGCAGCTTTTATGTCCTCTGTTTCTCACTTATGTTCTATCCATCCAAAAGCATGCTGCTCAGCTTTACTTTAAACAGTGTTTATGTCTGTGTGTGTTTGACCCTGCTGATACTGGCCCTTCATTAAATGTAAGATATGAGCCAATCAGCACTGTCCATCACCTGATATGTGGTGTCTGATTGGATTAAGGATTTAGCGGTTAAGAGGAAAATTGAGAGATTCAAAGTACAACAAAAAGGAGTTAAAAAGTGATAAATTTTGCATTTTAACCCTGTGGTCTTCATCAGGAGTGCCTTCATCACTGTGAAGGGCTCAAATGCATTAGTTACTGGTGTCAGCCCAGTATCTCTACACATTAGAATGTAAGGATGTGGACGTCGCAGTGGTGGACGGGCGTGTAAGACGCCAGACCAGAGTTTACATCCCGCAATTAACATCAGCGTTGAACTATATTGAATGTAATCCAAGGTTTTGCAGAATCGTCCAATATATGGTGATAGTAGTCATATGGTAGAAGTAAATATTGATGTGGAAATCTGTGCGAACCGATTAATAAACCAAGAACATGGTGTGCTGAACCATTCCCGTGGATTCAGCCTCATGACCTCAGCCTAGACGGGTATAAACTACGAGTGTGCCACGATCTGCAAAGTAAGAAGCTAATGTTACTGTACATATGGATGATTTATTATTTTATATTCTTCAGCTTCATTTTAGGGTACATCTGGCGGGGCTGAGGTCGAGTAGTAGAATCCATGCACAAAGATTATTAATCTACAGCCCGAGTTTATTTCTCTGTGCCACATTATTAACCCCATTATCGTCCAAAAATGATTGAATACAGACAAAAGAAGCACACAGTTTCATTTTGGGTGATATACTCTTTTATTAGGATAAACCTGGTGAGTTTAATCTGTTTGTCTCAGCTGCTCAATCTAGCAAAGCAGTTAAAACATGGAACTGCACACTGATGATTTCTATAATACCAAGGGAATTCTCTCAGATCACACCAGTTCTTCATGATTCCCATGTAACACGATGAAGGAACAGGTGCCTCTAACAAATATCTGCCCACTCATCCATATGTCTTACAACAGGCAGTCAATCCCAAGCTGTTCATATAATATCTATATTTACGTCTCATTATCTCATAACCATGAGGATATGGAAGCAAAATGATTAGTAAAGGAGAACCATATTATTTCTGAAAGTGAAGTAATGTACTAAGGTGTGCTGTCTGACAAAGAATGACTCATTGTACATAATGTAATATTCAGTATAGTCAGGCTATTGTCAGAAGTAAATTATAGTTTATGAAGAAGTTTCTAGTTCCTCTAATTAGATTTCAAACACGACTGATGCCATCATTGCATGTGTTTTTTAAATGAACTACATGATGATGAACAGTTCGTGGACGGACGATAATCTACGCCTGTATGTAATGTTACATATTCATTTACAGTTGCAAATCTTCACATTGAGGTTCCAGTTTAATGCTTGAGATGGACCCAGTGAAAGATTTCATCATCATTTCCCGGAGGAGATTTGAAGGCTTTAGATGAACGGATGACAAAGTGTGATGTAAACTGAACCACAGGCCATGCTTTCACAGTATGAATAGAAGAAGTCTTAGCACTGTGTGTGTGTGTGTGTGTGTGTGTGTGTGTGTGTGTGTGTGTTTGTAATGAGGAATTAAGCTCTTGCTAAAGTTACTTAAAATTACAAAGACTGCTGATTATTTTCCTGAAGACAGACTTGGTGACGCTGCTCATTCAGCTTCCGAAAACATGTTCTACTATTCTGTGCTCTGCTGCTCTCATGCTAGGTGCATCTCACTTCTCTTATTTGACATTTCCTCTCTTTTCGCTCCTTGCTTGAACAGAAAGTCGCACTGTCCGCCATCTTGCAGACTGTCCCGAAGATCTTATTTGTGCTCCGAGTATCAAGACAACACTTTTAACATCATTAATTGTCATTTCTGTTCAGTCACATGTGAGGCTAATAATTCCTGAGCGTCAGCTTTGATATGAGTCACATCATATCAATTTCCTATGAAACAAGTAGAATATTAAAATCATTTCCAGTGTTTAAAAGACACAATGATCATATTCTGGGTTATTCGATAATGAATTCACAATCAGAATATTAATAAATACAGATGCAGATGATTAATAAATAATATAAATGCATTCTGCCAGTAGAAATGATCCTATGCCTCTGCGCAGGACACAGTATAAATACAGAATGCAGGTTGTTCTTCATGTACAGGTAACAGCTACAGAGAGAAAACATGCTGCTCTGGCAGTGATAACTGTGAGCTTTATTAGTATCAGCGTAGTGCACATGTGTGCAGACACAACCTCCATCAATAGTCTCTACAGCTGTTAGAGCGTACGTGGATGCAATTAAGAGAATTGGGATGCACCTGCTGTCTCCTCTCCTGTCCAACTACAGCCGTAAACGGAGGACTCGTCAAATAATCAAGATAAGGGTTACAGTACTAGATATGTCAGAGACGCCCCTGTGAGTGATGAGTTTCTCAACGGTTTCAATGATTTTGTTGTAGAGGTTTTCAATGTAGTGAGTCCGCAGGAACCACGGTTGGTCATTTGAGTGGCTCCCAGGGAAATTAAGTAGGTCTCTTGAAGCAATGTTTAGGGTGGGTAGCTTATCGTGATGGTTTTATCTATATTACTACTCTTATTGGTTCTTTTTCAAAAATACATTATTTAAAAAAAGAATAAATTCACTACAGGATTAAAACTGATGGTTTAAAATTTACTGCGATGGACTGGCGACCTGTACAGTAAATGCTCCATACTTGCATAGCGCCTTTCTAGTCTTTTCGACCACTCAAAGCGCTTTTACACTACATCTGCATTCACCGCACTGAAGTGCTCAAACAGAAACACACATTCATACACTGGTGGAACAGCCACTAGAGGCAGTTCGGGGTTCAGTATCTTGCCCAAGGACATTTCAACATGCAGCCTGGAGGAGCCAGGGATTGAACTGCTGACCTTCCAATTAACAGGCAACCTGCTCTACCTCCTGAGCCACAGCCGCCGTGTACCCAGCCTTTCGCCCATTGTCAGCTGGGATTGGCTCCAGCCCCCCGCGACCCTGTACGCAGGATAAGCGGTTGACGATGGATGGATGGATGGCTTAAAATTTAACTAAATGTTAAGAATGAGTAACGCAGTTAAATAAATGTATTTCATATATATATATATATATATATCTATATCTATATATATATATATATATATATATATATAGAGAGAGAGAGATATAGATATATATATATAGAGAGAGAGATATAGATATAGATATATATATATATATATATAGAGATATATATATAGAGATATATATATATATATAGAGATATAGATATATAGAGATATAGATATATATATAGATATATATAGATATAGATATATATATATATATATAGATATAGAGATATATATATATATATATATATATATATATAGATATAGATATAGGATGAAATAAATTATATATATTTAACTTAAAAAAGATAGATAGATAGAGGTGTCATTGTCAGCTGGGATTGGCTCCAGCCCCCCGCGACCCTGTACGCAGGATAAGCGGTTGACGATGGATGGATGGATGGCTTAAAATTTAACTAAATGTTAAGAATGAGTAACGCAGTTAAATAAATGTATTTCATATATATATCTATATATATATATCTATATATATATATATCTATATATAGATATAGATATATATATATAGATATATATATAGATATATATATATCTATATATAGATATATATATAGATATATATATATCTATATATAGATATATATATATAGATATAGATATAGGATGAAATAAATTATATATTTTTAACTTAAAAAAGATAGATAGATAGAGGTGTGAGTGGTTGGTTGTCTATGTGTGGCCCTGCGATGGACTGGCGACCTGTCCAGGGTGTACCCCGCCTTTCGCCCGATGTAAGTTGGGATTGGCTCCAGCCCCCCGCAACCCTGTACGCAGGATATGCGGTTGACGATGGATGGATGGATGATGATAGATCGATAGTATTGAGAGTATTGATACTATAAATGCATATGATAAAATACTATTTAGTTCCTTGACTACAGCTTTGAGAGACATTTTATTAAATGAGTGGAAATGATACCGTGTGAGAGAGCAGATTATGGAAATGCATTGTACGCATTATTTTGAAGCCAAAACTCCCTGCAAGAAAGGCCCTCCCCCTTGGAACCCGGGATTGGATGGTGAACTGACATTCCTGATTGCAAAGTCAAATGACTGTTGAATGTTAACCCGAGCATTACAATTCAATAAAACGTGTCAAATGTGGGACAAAACTACTTGTAACTAGGTTTGTTTTGTACCTGTAGAATCGATCCTTACCTGTAAAC
>NC_060166.1:8129535-8141831 GCF_021292245.1 Micropterus dolomieu
TTTAACTTAAAAAAGATAGATAGATAGAGGTGTGAGTGGTTGGTTGTCTATGTGTGGCCCTGCGATGGACTGGCGACCTGTCCAGGGTGTACCCCGCCTTTCGCCCGATGTAAGTTGGGATTGGCTCCAGCCCCCCGCAACCCTGTACGCAGGATATGCGGTTGACGATGGATGGATGGATGATGATAGATCGATAGTATTGAGAGTATTGATACTATAAATGCATATGATAAAATACTATTTAGTTCCTTGACTACAGCTTTGAGAGACATTTTATTAAATGAGTGGAAATGATACCGTGTGAGAGAGCAGATTATGGAAATGCATTGTACGCATTATTTTGAAGCCAAAACTCCCTGCAAGAAAGGCCCTCCCCCTTGGAACCCGGGATTGGATGGTGAACTGACATTCCTGATTGCAAAGTCAAATGACTGTTGAATGTTAACCCGAGCATTACAATTCAATAAAACGTGTCAAATGTGGGACAAAACTACTTGTAACTAGGTTTGTTTTGTACCTGTAGAATCGATCCTTACCTGTAAACGTTGGGTTTTTCAGATATTCAGATTGTCACAACCTGACTCAAGGGTCATGGCAAAAGAGGGAACGAGGCAGCATAAATGATCAAAAGTGATTTATTTAGCAAAAGAGTGAACTAAACATAACTATTTAAATATGCAAGGGGTGTCTCTGTAACAAAAATAACTCAAAGCAAGATGTGGCACAGAGAAGACAGAAAAGAAAGTAGTTTGCCCAAGTGGAGCTTTATCTCCCCTGGCTCACAGGTCCAAGGTGCACCCGATCAGCAATCACCTCAACAGTGGTGAGGTATCCCTCCCACAGAGCGGCCTCACCGGATCACACAGGGGCCGTCACAACATTCAAACATTTTCACACAGCTACAAAACATTTTCACTAGTACAAACCTTTTCCACACATTCAAACATTTGAATGTATAAGTACAAAACATTTTCACGAGTACAAAACTTTTCCACAATGCTACAATATATTTGGGACAGTATTTATTCCATAAATGCATCAGTGCCGTAGCCAGAATTTTAAAAATACCACGTTTATGAGTTATCATTGGCTACCCTTCCCCTTTCAAAAATGTGTTATTTGTATTTTTCACAACCATTTCATTAAATTTTTAAAAGTTTTTTAAGTTTTTTACTTTAGTTGGTTGGTCTAAAGGCATTGAGTACAACAATCACTGAAATGGCTTTTCAAAAGATCCCACGCTGTGTAACTTTCGGAATGTAACTCCTGACCTCGAATTCCCACAAAAATACAACAAACATCAGTATCTGCGGTGATCTACGCCCCTCTAGATACAGCACATAAAGTGATTTTCTTCCTGAGATCAGAGATCCAGCCACGAGTCATCTGTCTGCCAGGTCTTCCCCTGCACCTCTTGACCACTGAAACGAGAGCAATAAGATTGAATTATCCAAACAATTCATCTGCAGAGGAGGAGGAACGGTTTACTAGTAATTTACCAGCGCATGCAGTGAAAAATGGGACCAAAGTAATGGTTCCATTTGTACTGTGCAAACTAACGTTATCAGCAGGCTAGCCTGAGGGGAAGGAATAAAGATGAAGTAGACAGATAGAAAAGAGAGAGGCAGAGAGAGAGAGAGGAGAGGTCATCAGTTCTCTGGAGACTGGAAAGATTCATAGATGTGTCCTGTGTCAATAATATAACGAGAGACAGGAGGGGAGGAAGAGAGAGGGAGACTGGGCAACAGAGAAAGAAGGAGAGAGGGGAAAAAAAGACGAGACACGGAAAAAGGAAGGGGATGAGAGAGAGTGAGAGCAGTGAAATTGTGTATAAGGCCACAGTGAAGCCGTGAGGCTCCAGCCAGATGCTGCAGCTGCTGTTCTCATCGTCCAGAGCTCTCTGCCGTTCATTTCAGCACAATTCAATTCATGCAGCTTTATTGATAAGATGAGACCTCTCTTACTGTACATTACCATGAGTGGCGGTACAAAAAACAATCAATATGTCTCAACTAAGACTACACAGATAAACAAGGACCACAGGTTCTAAAATCTTTGTTAGAGAAAATCAAATATTTTTTAAAATATCAGTTATTGGTTTGATATTGACCCTTAAAAGGTGTCTGGTGGAAACTCCAATAATGCTGTCTGATCAGGAATACAATATGTCTGTCTAGTGAAAACCTTGCATCTCCAAAAAATGTCAATATTTATGCAACTAGGGCATTGTATTCTTAGCTTGACATCCATGCATGTTGGAGTGCATCCACTGCTGTCTAAAAGGTTTTCATCAGACCAGGAGTAACAGGGCTTTCTCAGCCCCTAGAGAAAAACTAGAACTGTGAAACAGCCGGAATGTATTGAATATGTATAAGATATTAGGTCAGTATATATATAACTAAACTCACCAAGTCCCTGCATACAAGGAATTTGTTTTAGGTGTCAGAACAAATAAGGAAAAGACAAACCGAAAAAGAAAAAAAGATGTAAATGAGAACAGAGCTAATAAATAAATGAATCCTGATTTACACGCTAAAACCTGATTAGATTTCTTTGGTCCGCTGGGGGCAGTGGAAACAAGCTGCAAAGACAACACTGAAATTATAAAGTTGATATATGTGTCAAGAAACCGTGTGTCCAGCAGACACAGAGCAGCGTTAGCCATTTTAGATGTTCTGGTGTCAGGGCTCTCTGGTGTTTTACCCGCTAGCTTAGTGGATTTAAGTAATCAATAGTGGAATAGCTTAATGTAACCCGTGCTTCACCTGCTATGACAAGTAAAAGTATCATTTTTTAAAAAGGCCAGTGCATCTGGTGCTTCACATTATTCTGTTTTCTATTTTCAATGCTACTTCACACCGGTCATAACTAGATTTGCACCAGTGTACACCATGGATCCTAATAAACCATTCAGACGTGGAAAGCGTGGTGTTTTATGTGATAAGATAATGGTATATAAATGAAAAGTGTTGTAAACATGTTCCTAAATGTAGAGTAGTAGACATAAAGTAGTGTCACCAGTTGTTTTTTTAGCTTTGTTAGCTAGTCAACAGGATTATTTAGCAAAGCAACCAATCATAGGTATGTTAAAGCTGCTGCTGATGTCTGGCAATAATGTAGCAGACTTCAGACAAACACCATTATCACCATATCTACAGCCTTAGAAGTTGTGTTAGCTAACATGTCGACGAACAGTTGTCTAGTTTCACATCCAGCAGACAGTCAGCAACAGTAGTGTTAATTTGAAGTTGTGGTTTGAAGTTGTCAGTTTTGGTGATCAGTAGCTCCTGGGGGAAAGATCCGGCTCTTTAGCTGCTAAATGCTCCACTATGCTCACCAGCCACTCGCTCACTTTGTCTGTCTGCTGTTTGGTGCTGGGTAGAAAGTGTACAGTGCGTTTTTAGAGCTTTTTTTCTGTAAACAGTTAGCAACTGCCTGCTGCTGCTGCTGCTAGAAAACGATGCTTGGGCCGAACAGAAACTTTCTAACCTGCAGATCCTTTCTTAACTGCTTGGTAACCATGGTAATAAGGGTTAGGAACTGATTTAGGAATAAGTCCATTACAGATTAACAGTTGCTAAGTCAATGTTCCTTTCCTAACTTAAGATAGGAAAAGTGTATTACAGAAGCATCCTAACTTAGTAAAATCTTAAATAAACTCTCCTAACTTTAGGATAACAGATTTAGTGCACATGGCTGCTCTTTTATTGCTTTTACAAAATCTACAAAATGTCAACAGATGGAACTTCTAGAATTCATTGATTCTACTGATGAGTTTAATGACAGAACACAATGACTTATTTTCTTTTTGACAGCATCAATGCTCCGCTGGATGCCGGATATGCGGCGGTGACTGTGTCCGCTATTTTAGCCCACCCTCTATCTTTAATCTCCCCAGATAAGCGTTACGTGAATTTGGATTTCTCAACGGAGGTTACCAACACCTTTAAGTCCTCTGACTTGAAGTTCAAGGATAGTTGTTGTTTCTGCTCCATTTCATTAAATTAAATACTGTTAAAAAAATCTACCAAAAAATGGATTAAAAGCAGTTTAGCCCACGAGATGAGAAAAGTGGCGTCATTTCCAAGGTAACAGACATAAAAGTTGATCACCGATGTTGGATTGAGTATTTAGGATTTCCTAACCTGAGATAAGCTAGGATTCCTAAAATTAGTTAGGATTTGCTTCTGTAATACCAAATTGGGAAAAATCCTATCTTAGACTCTTCCTATCTTAAGACTAAAATGGCCCCTGATGAGTGTGTAAAGCCAAAACAATGAGCTGAAAGACACTAAATACCTTTCTGTGGGTTTGTCTCTGTGACTGATCACTTTCACATTACAGATAGTAATGGGAGTCATTGTTATTATAAAAATATTGCTTAGTGCAGCTTAGTTAGCAGAATACTGAGAATAGAAAGTGAAAATATATTGTTTGTTCATTCACTATGAATCTATAAATGTGAATTTACACAATAATTACAACGTGTCCTCCCCTTTTTTGCAAAGCCTGACCACACAGATACATTTACAAGAACATGTTCACAGTTTCTGTACGGGAATCATTATCGCTTCATATAATTTGAAAAATGAGAAATTCATCTGGCAGCCAAGGAAGTGGAAGAACTCCTTCCCTCTGGGTATGAATTCATTCACTATCTCAAATGATTTCTGGTAGAAAATTGTTTTTCTGCTTTACTATCCAACTTCTGCCCTTCAGTATTTTAACGAGCAAGCCCAAAGTACACACACATGCGTACGCACACCGACCTGAACAACACAGTGTGCTGCCTCACAGTTTAGAGAACACTGAGGTTTGCGTTGTTGATATCACGTCTTCTCATCACCATCTGTTTTAGACTGGAAACTGAGGACCTGCAAACCTGACTCACCACCTGAATAAATGCATTTCAATATGGGTGAAAGCCTCACACACACACACACACACACACACACATGCAGTTACAGTACAGAGGAGGGTTCAGGCGACATTGAGGCAAATGGGTAGAAATGAAACGGTGTGTCAGTTACTCTGTTGTCTAAAGTTGCTTCTTGTTCGCTGTGCTCTACATGATGACAACTCAGTAGGGTTCTTTATACCGAGTACTAAACTGACATGTCAAACTTTTCTGATTCATCGCTATTTTGCGTCACAATCTGAATATATGGTTTCACATGACTGTAATTTACATGTCAGTCATCTGAGGCGCTGTGGCGAAGGATTTCGTTGTGGGAAAGGCGTGTACGTGCTTCATGCATAACCTTATGTCCTTTCATTCTATGAATGCTTAAGTGCACTGCGTGGTGCATGGACGTCAAACAGCCCAGGGCACAAAGTGAACACTAGGTAGCAAACGGGGAGCAATCATGTACACAGCCAATCAACGCACCATGTAGCGTTCAATTCCCCAGCCCCACAGTGTCTGTGTGTGTGTGCGTGCGTGTCATATCAGACAACTTGACATTGACAGAAGGTGTGTGCAATTCTTTGCTCCAGTGGTGCTCAAATTCTTTAATTATATCCTTTCTCTTGTCTGTTGCTGCTGTAACACCTCACTGCTCTGAGATAATGTCATGTCCAACATGACATTTCTCCTCCCTTTTCTCACTCCTCCATGTGCACAATTCTGTTTGCTGTAAAACCTTTAACTGACAGCCTCAAACCCATAGACCTGTTGCATAAATAAACCTGTATACAAAATACACACCTGTCACTTATTTATGTTGGATTCTTTTTTTATTGGCCTGTGTGCTAAACGTTTGACCAATGACTGAACGCTAAGGTCCGTCGAAGGATTTTAACCATCAAGCGTACGATATACAGATGCTGTGTAGTAAAGATCCGCAATTTATTTATTTTTTCCCCCTTTTTTCCTTACCTCACTTCCTTTTCTTTCTTTTCTCATCACTGATTGGCTCTTGCTTTCACCTTTCATTCCTCCTCATTGACCTGGGGCAAGTTCAGCCTCAAAACGTTTTGCACCGGTCTGCAACGTTTTCGATTTGAACGACACGTTTCCTTGCAACGTTGTACAACGTTCCGCAACGGGCTTCAAGGTAGGTTTTGTTCTGTTTGGTGGGCGTGTCACAGGTGTTACCCAGTCAGCTGCGATAAGTTTGTAAATAATTGTTGAAATAAATGTTTTGCGACATTTTGTCGCCGCTGAACTCGCCCCTTATTGAGTTTCCCTATTCACACTTTATTTAAGGACTGCACTCCCTTTCACTCACTCTTTCACTTTCACATGGGGCGGCAGTTCTGGTAAGAGAAGTTTAATTTACTCTTTAGTTTTATCCTATGTCCATGTTTAGGGAAACTTAGCTTAGATGTTTCTTTCCTTATTTCCTTGAGATGGACATGTGAGTTTAGTTTCTAATTTTATGTTTGTTTTCTTTCAGATTGAACAATTTATGTGTGTCTTTTTTTCCCTGATTATGTTGACAAATGCAACCTTTAAATGGGAAGAAATAAAACGTTGTTCAGAGGATATTCGAAGTTTTCTGGCTTATTTCTATGCATTCTGATCAATACCCCCAATCATGATAGGAAAAGTACCTTTTGAACCTCCTACTTTACATGCAGAATAAAATCCTCTCCCTTCTGAGGAACGTTTTAAAATCACTCAGTTATGCATTACTCATTTCCAGAATAGTGTAAGTTGGTGATTTTACCATAAAATATCTGAGTAAGGGATGACTGATGCATGACATATCACAGTCATCTGTCAAAATGTTTCGTTTTCATTATTAATCATGTAAATCTGGAATGGAGGTGCTGTTATTTGATATGCAAATAAGGCCTTTCTATTCCTATTTGTATTCATAGTATATGTATAACTCTGGTTTGGTCTCTCCTGAGAAACGTTTCTGCTACTTTAGCATGCACTATAATCTTTATTTTTAGGCATGCTTAATGTGATAACTTTTCAGAATTTACACACTGACAGAATTAGCGTGTAATGTGTGTTTAATGTGAAAACAGGACTCCTCTAGACTTGTTAGCAAGTGTGCCAATCAGATGTGTTAATAAAAGCATACTGGAAAGCTCGACATCACATCACTAGGACAACACAGAAATGAATCATGTCTATTTTGTTCTGTTGAAAGTTCACAACACGCTTCCCTCACCACTGATACTGCTGTGTTGAATCCCTCCAACGTGGCCACCAGAAAGTTTTTCTCATCAACTGACAATCCTCTGTAATTGAGCTGATTGTTTGTGTGTCGCTGTCTGTGTGCGTCCAATAGGAGGGCGACTCTCTCGGGGCGATGGAGAAGGTTTGTCGTCAGCTGACCTACCATCTCAGCCCCCACTCTCAGTGGAGGAGACAGGGCCTGCTCAAGAGGAAACCTCAGGCCTGGTGAGTGTCTGTGTGTGAGTGTCTGTCTCTGTGTGTGGGTGTGAGTGTCTGTGTGTGAGTGTCTGTCTCTGTGTGTGGGTGTGGGTGTGTGTGTGTGTGTGAGTGTCTGTCTCTGTGTGTGTGTGTGTGTGAGTGTCTGTCTCTGTGTGTGTGTGTGTGTGAGTGTCTGTCTCTGTGTGTGGGTGTGTGTGTGTGTGTGTGTGTGTGTGAGTGTCTGTCTCTGTGTGTGGGTGTGGGTGTGTGTGTGAGTGTCTGTCTCTGTGTGTGGGTGTGTGTGTGTGTGTCTGTGTTTCTGTTAAATTCTCAGTGTGTCATCATCTGCTGCCTCTTTGCCTCTTTGGATGCAATGAGGAAAATCCACTGATGTATCTGTCTCGTTGGAGATGAAATCAGCTCCTAGTGTCACCTTCAGGGTCTCTCTTTGCCTTGTTGTTTCCCTCTTACTGTCAAATGGTCCTCAGTCTTCATGCATATATTATTGCCTAAATTGTATATTTATTTGCATTATTTTGTTTGGATTTCAGAGTAACTTCAGTACACTGAATCCAGTGAGTGGCTGTAGTTGTTATTCACTTTGTACTGCGGCAGTTAGCTCTCTCTCCACTCTTCCTTTCTTGCACCTGCATTTTGTAGAAATCTCGTTTTGAAGGTCTGCAGCCAAATGAAAATGGAGATTTGGATAGAGTTCAGATATACGGCAGTGTTGCACAATATGCAAATCAGTCATGAAAAGCAACTACACTCAACTAATCTACTAACTGTGGTTCCCCAGCTCTGTAAAGTACAGACAGCTAAGAATTATCTTCAGGCTTTTGAAAGCTGCTCTCAAAATGTCACATGAAGCAGGATTGTAAAAGCATCTGCTTCCTTAATTAAATACACCGTATTTCCTGGAGTAAAGCATAACGTAAATAGATGGTCCCAGAGTGTAAACCAGTGGTGAATCCCAAAGCCCAGACAGTTCTGTTGATCGTCTATTGTTGGAATAACATTTTTTTGTACTCTGGTGAACAGTATTTAATTGTATTGTTGAATTGAATTGCTATATACAGTATTATCACATGGAACATCAGCAAACAATTGAAAGGATTGTCCGCATCAGTTGCTTACTCGTTAGGATTGTCTGTCTGTCAGGGAGAGAACAGGATTTGTTGGTTCGTTAAACAAGATTAATTGAAGGAGAGCTTTAATTATCAAAGATTTTACTATTATTGTTATAGTGTGTTGGGGGGTACTACTGAAAATTGTCTAAAGCTTTTGTGGCTCCAGAGCAAGCTGAAGCTTGCGTGATGTCACTTGAGTCAGCGTCAGACAGCCTACAGGTTTGAAATGAAATGAAATGTTGGCATTGAGTTAGAAAGAGGTGATCTTTACCGACCTCTGTAGCCCGCTCCTCATGTCTGCTGCAGACTAGAGTGTCCAGGCTAAATTAGCAGCTAAACCACATATCTCCAGCTGAAATTCGTACAATGAATTATGGGTAATGTAGACGCAAGGTTTTGACAAGGAAGAAAAATGCATAGTATACTTTAGGGCTGCAACTAATTACTATTTTGGTAGTCGACTAATCGGTTTATCAGCCAAAACGATAAGCTAATAAGTGATGAAATAGCGTACAAAACTTGTAAAAACAAAAATCTGTTCTGCTATTTCTCCGTTGTTTTCCATTTCTCGCATGAATGCTTCTACTTCGTGAGTAGTTACAGTGAAGCAGTCATGGCAGGCAGTGGAAGCGATTCTGCCCCCCAGTCCTTCCTGTAGTGCGTTGCAGTTAGAAATGAACAACCAGAAATGTTCTTAATGAGAAGACTGCTATCTCTCCCTTAAACAGCATCTTTGTAACGACGCGTCGACAATGAAATTTCACATAGATGAATTTTCATAATCGACGTCGTTGATTACGTCAGCTAATCGTTGCAGCCCTAGTATACTTTTTAACTCTAAGCCTTACAGCTATTCCAGCTACTTGCAGGCCACAGCATGCACCAAATGCTTTGGCAGGCTGATGACAGTGAGAGGATCTCACCTGAACCCCGGTGATCTCGACTCACCTCCTGCAGTGGCTTCATCCGTCTCCCGCAATGTAACTCGAGCTACGTTGTGGGAGCAGGGCCCAGTCCTCCACACCACACAGCTCAGCACCACTTTCAGTTGATTTAGGTTACCATATAAATGCAGACAGAAACAAAACCATAATACATTGCAATCACTTGACTTTAGAAACCCTTTTTTTAAGATCAGATATTAGTGGTCACTAGTGGTCATTATAAGTGATGGTCACCTGATACAATGTTATGGATACCACAACTTACTTAATGTTTTTGACTGATATGGGGATAATTAAGTAAAGTAAGTAAATGTAAGCAAAAACATTTTGCATGTTTAGACACATTAAACTTGTTGCCTTTAACAATAAAATTAGTTTTATTTTATTTTATTTTATGGGGTGTTACATGAAAAATATCAGCCACTATCAAACAAATGTGTAACAACATGATAAAGGGTGACAGTTTAAACACATTTGTATCCATATTCACTGTCCAAAATATTATTTTAAAGGGATGAAAATCCTGTTTTTTATTCCCTTGACTTGCCTTTGCTGTAAACCTGATATAAAATGCTTCCTGGTGGGAACAGATGGTAGAAAAGTGAGATGTAGCAGGACACATTGGAAGAAAGGTTTCCTACTGCTGTTTGAATGGAGGACCAGTAGGAAATGAAAATATCTCCTCCTCAGCTGGTAGCATGAACACCAGGCGCCACCTCCTCCATATAAAACAGTTTGCTGAGTGCAAAGAGGGAAAAACAACAATTCAGTATCATAAGATTGGATCCCTGCACGGCCTGTTTGTGTTTGTCAGTGCTTTCACAGTCCGCAGAAATTATAGGTTGCTTTTTTCACACAGTTGCTGTTAAAGCAGTTTTTCACCTATAATGCAATTAAATGATAGCTGGAGATGAAAATGAAAATGAGTTTGGTAATTATCTTGAGTAATTCTGGACTGGCGGATGAGATTTAATCAACGCAGCGTTTCGGGCTGTCATGAACTCCAGTGATTAGCCAGAGGATAGACAGGCCCCATTTACTTTGAGTCTCAGGCCATGAGAGGAGATTGAATCCTCTTTTTGCACAGAACACGCGCCATTACCACCTTCCCTACAAACACACACACACACACATATGTCCATGCTCATTACGTCATCAAAAGGATGAAAAACTCTTCTTTCTGTACAGATGAACAGTTGAGAAAGTGTAAAGAAATCATCCACTGTGTCCCCTCAGTTGTCTGTGACAACTTCTGAACACTCCAGAAATCTTTTCCAATGGATTCTTTGGATGAAGCCCGGTCAGATGTTTCTGAAGACCCATTCAGATTGGATGTATGTTAAAATCAACATTACTTGTCCTGGTCAGTGATTTTAATCCCACGCAGGGCGCATATGTGGGTAATTTGTCACTTTTGTCACCATTTTTGTGATTTAAATCCCGTCCAGGTCGACATCGTTGTATTTTAAAGCTTATCTCTGAGTTTCTTCATGCAAAGAGCTGCTTGTCCTTTTGCATGTTTTCATCAGCTCAGTGTGAAATTTTACCTTTATGTGAAAAAGGAGAAAGTCAAAACATTTGCCTACTAATCTGATAAATGGAAACTTGTTTGAGGATAGAAAAAGTAAAGTAGGTGAGCAAGTCCCTGTTAAAGCTCCTCAAATGATGGCTTCAGCTTCAGGTATTCTCTTTTGAGTCTCGTTTTAGATTTTCTTTTTTGGCTTTGTCCTGCTAAATGTCCACGTCTGTTACAGACCACATCCTGTTATTCCCTGGTTAAAGCAACGTTATATAAGATATGGGTTTTTTGTGCAATTTGTTGCCCCTACCATTTCAGAGTGGAATTCACCGCTGTTGTAAAAGGACAGGTAAAGAGAGGACAGGTGTACACGTGCATTTGCTCCTAGTCCAACAGAGAGAAGGCCAGCTCGGTGTCTGTTTTGCAGCCTTTCATTTCATGAAGCTCTCTGCAGCGTGCAGCAGCCTCTTGCTTGGTCACTCTCCTTTTCTCTTCTTAGCTTCCTCTATCAACGTTCATCTCTGCCATTAGCTCATATTATGTCCATAAAGGCTGCTGAGCCACGTTATGTTGCCCGCTAACTCGGCTCTGGCACGACGCCTTCGCCGCTCTCCACCAGCAGCAGCATAATGTTGCTTGAAACAAGCTAGCAAACAAAGCTAGACAGCGACCGTCGCAAGAGCCCATCCAGTAAAGTTACTGATGCCCGAGTGTAATCTAGTAAGTATGCTAACATCAACTTGAGATTTAAAGCTTGTGGCTAAAATTCTGTGGCTGATTTTGCTTGAGTCTCCTAACAGGGAAAAATCAATCACACAGCAAGCCAGCTAATTAAGTTATTACTGAAATCCAACAGGAAGAAGGCCAGTTCAGCCTCTGTCCTGCATCCTTTCAGCTCTTGTCGCTCACGCCAGCGAGTAAAAGTCTCATATTTCCTCTTGTCCGGTCTCTTGCTCGGTCACTCTTTCTTTTTCTCTTGCTCGCTTCCTCCGACAACATCTTCTTCGATCTCTTCACAGTCTCTTCCATAACATCTGTAAGTTCTTTGCCAACAATACCAAGCTAGCTTGCCGTAAAGCATTACGCCTTTGTTGCAAAATGTTTCATGCACAGGATTCCAATGTTGGGCCCGGAGTGGGAAAAACAGAGACACCATTCTCCCTATTAAAAGTAAGTGTACCACATACCTATCAAGATTGAAATAATAAGGGTCATTTTCAGGACACCCACAGGATAATCCCAAAAAAAAATGTATTGTTGACAGGTTTTTTGTATCATTGAAATGATTTTGAAACTGTTATTTAAGATTTAAAAAAAAAACTTTTGTATTTTTTTGTTTGTTTTCTGTTTATTGTTTTTGCCCCCCCCCC
>NC_060166.1:8141851-8155707 GCF_021292245.1 Micropterus dolomieu
TTTTTTTTTTTTTTTTTTTCCCCCCCCCCCCCCCCCCCGATTCAGTTTTGAAACGAAATAATCAAAGAACGAACCATACAGGGATTTTAATCCCATCCTACTTTTTCTGACTTTTTGAATTTTACAAATTTTTCAAATCACTTGTCTCCAAAGTCCATCCACTTTTTATATAGCCCCAGTTAACTATTGAAATCAACGAAGTGCATAATAAAGCAGAGGAATGGCCTAAGTCTCCTACTCTAGCCTCAATCTTCACCACAACTGACACAATTGTTGCATATCCTGGAAATTACATCAGTTAAATGGCATTACGTATTCACCAGAAGGGTTAGAGTTGTGCATCTGTAAAACAAGTGTTTCCTTTTGACTGGAGCAAGCAACTGGGTAAATGGGCGTTAGAGAATGGTTAGAGACACACTGGTCTTAAACAATTTACTGGATATGTCCACTAATTCAAAATAATAATTATAATTGGGGTTGTCTTATTTATGGGTCAGTGCTATGTTTTAAGCAGTGTTGACTAGCTATGTGTGCAAAAGCACAACATTTTAAAACGCATGTACAGTATCACAACTAAACTCATGAAATTCAGACATGTAAGGTTAGAACCAAACTTTAGTCAAAAATGTCAAAAAAATGCAATGTCTTAAGCACTGGTTCATTATTTCCTGTTGCTGGATAACATTTCCTGCTAGCAAACATAACAAACATCTCAGTTTCCTCAATATCCTCAGTTAACACAGATGACACAGGCAGTCCTACCTTTAGAGGTATTTTTAAATGAAACTGATAATCTTGTGCAGCTTTAAACAGTCATAAAGCTGAGATGTAATTGGTAGACAGGTTAAAGAGAGGTTCTTAACTAAGCCTGCAGTAATGGAAACAGATATTGACACACAGGAATATATCTCCCAGTCTATTACTGTCAGTGTAAAGTGGTCTTTCACTTATCTTAAATTGGCTATTGAAGCTACTGTATACCCTGGCACTGTCAATATGAACATCTCAAACTGCAAAATGACCTAAATCATGCTCTAATTGAGGGTTCATTTGTCTCTGCATATACTGTAATAAGGTCAACTGGAAGTATAATTTTTTGGATGCCTTAGCGTCAGACCCTTTGAAGAGAATGACTGATAGATTGGCAGAGACAGATGAATGGTTGTTGACACAGTTTAGATTACCACGGGCCGTGCTTCTGAAAATGTGAGGAACTTGTTGAGCTGCAACTCTGCATGTTAAAAATAATAGACTTTCCTTTATGGATCTTTGGAAGCAGGACTTCAATCTCTGAACCCGTAAGGTTCTTTTTACTTTTTGATGTAATTTATATGAATGAATACTTCCTGACACATGGGGCAGGACGCGTAGCCTTGTATTATTGGGGGCCTTAATTATGCTACGCTCAGTTACGCACAGAAGGCATTCATCATGTTTACTCTGGTCATTTACACAGTTATCTGAAGTTAGGAGCTTTGTGCATCTCAAGGATCCACAGCTGAAGGGACAGTTCCCATATAATACTATCACAAAGCAGCATTCTTGACCTCACAACAGCTCTTTTTAATGTAAATATAACAATAAAATCTATATTTTTGTTTATCGTGTGAATTTCATGCTTATTTTTACTAGAGGAGATTATGCATAATGTGGTGTGTATCTGTCCGTAGCTCATCTAACATACTGCTGCACCCATCAACTGAATATTTTTTGTGCACAGTTATGACTTTATGCTCTCGTGGTTACTGTGATTCACAGGTTTTGAAAAAAACTATTTTATTGACTGTTCTGTTATACCGTCATTGATATAACCTAATTTATATATGTACATAAGTTAAGTTATCTTACGTACATAGGCTAAAGTAAGTCAACTGGCATCACACGGGACACAGCAGCCTGTTGAAAGTCCTGTCTTTGTTTGACCCTTCCATCCAGCCTGACATTGTCCCTACCAAGTTTACCTTTGAGCCAATTTGACATAGTGGCCAAACCATGGAATTACAACTTACGGGTCCATCACTTAATGCACACTGGCCCCAAAATACTTTTTCCCTACAGATTTACATTTTTTTATAGAGTAACAACCCCCGAAATTATTCAGAATTCAGTCCGATAACATTTGGAAACTCTAGAAGAGCTGCCCGAATAAATCATTTTATCCCCTTTCACATTAGCAGAGGGCTAAACCTGAAGTTTTGCAGCGGAAGTCTCTTGTGCACAATGCTCCGGAAGTTGAACATTTTTGGCTTCATGCGACACTGAGCAGCTTTCATAGGAATGAACGGAGCCCCGTCTCCAGCGCTATATCCAGTTCTCTTTATATTCAATGGTCCCAACGTGGACTTTGTTGCTCTTTATACCACATCACCTGACATTGATTTCTCTGACATTTGCAAAATGTTGAAAAATGATACATGAGGCAGTAGGGATTAAATGGCAAAAAAGCAAAAAGGGTTGTGATAAAACGCAAAATTACTCAAGACATTGGCTTGTTTTTCACACGCCATTTGGTGATACTTGGCCTGGTGGGGATCCGGGGCCGTATTACAGAAAAATTTACTATGCCTATCTTAAGTTTCATAAAACTGTAAGAATTCCTGCATTTACATTTACTCATTTGGCAGAGATTTCTATCCAAAGTGACTTACATTTGAGGAATGAAATTGAGGCCACGGGGAGCCAGTGGAGGTCACTGAGTAATGGAGGGACATGAGTCCTTTTGGGCTGATCAAAAACCAGACGCGCTGCTGCGTTCTGAACCATTTGTAGGGGTTTCACCACACAAGCTGGAAGAACCACTAGGAGGTCATTGCAATAGTTGAGGCGAGAGGTAACCATGGCCTATACCAGAAGCTGAGGTAGGGCCTGATTTTTCTTATGTTGTATAGAGAAAATAATAACAAACTCATGGCTGTGTCCTATCCTATCTCAGACTTTATATCTTGTCTTGAGAAATGAAATCTAGCACTGTAAACTCGTGTTGCAGACGAGACTGCCTCTTTCAATGACTTCACCTCTCTCTCTTCAGTTGTCACTTGCTAGCTACCTGCTATAATCAACAAGAAAAGAAGGGCGTTAAATTTTTGATTCAACTCTAGCTTAAATTTTCGGAAGCATTAATTGTGCAAGTGGAGGAGACGAAATCTTTTGGGGAAGATTTCTTCACAATTATTGGCCCAGGACAAGATTTGAACGGGCGTTGCAGGTAGGTCAGATAAAAAAATGTATCGTCTTGACAGTCAGCATATACCCAGTAGCACATGGTCCGGAAAATTTAAAGTGTTCATCATTTGGTTTTAGATGCCTTTCATTCAAAATAATTCAGTGTTCATGTTCATTTTAATCGCCGTACAGAAGCAACAACAGTGATGCTGCCATTTTTGGTAGTTATTTAGAATTTACTTTACTAACTTAGGAAATTCTTCAGTTAGGATATAATAGCTAACTTCCTATCCTAAGATAATATAGGATTTTATCCTAAATGTTAAACACGTTTCTGTAATACCAAAAATCTTACATTTCATCCTAAACACACAAAGGAAGTTCCTGTAATGAGGCCCCTGCTCTCACTCTCTTTTCATTGTTTCTTAATTTTTAATTAAGCAGTCAGTATTCAAACTCTTTTCTACACATTGCAAAGCTAAGTGATCTCATAGAGATCCCACCTCTGCTCTGATGAGCTCTCCTTCTCCGGCAGAGTGCGTCTTGAGGTTCAGCACCAGGATCAGTCCAGGAGCTGATTGCATGATGAGCTGCTGCCTTAGTAAGTCAGACGCTGAACGCGCACAGCCTGAGGTCAGAAACTGTGTGAAAACCGCAGTGCACATTTTCACAAGGCCATTTTCCCAGGAAATCTGGCATTCAGTGTGCAGGAGCTGTGGATGACTCTCAGGTGTTGAAATAACATGAAGAAAAAGTAACGTCTAGTGTGAATCAGTGCTAACATTTGCAAGCTTGCCTAGTTTGCTTGTTGTCCACTTTGTGAGTGGGATACAAACTTGGGTCCTCCCATTTAATAAAGAGACAGCTTAAATGGGGGCCTCTTGACAAAGGGGAAAGAAATGTCTTGTATGAACATTGATAGGGTCCACAGGGATGTGATGTGCTCGGGTTAGTAGAGCGTCACAGAAATTGACAGTGTATCTCCTAGCAACGCCTGCTCTCAGATGTCAGTCAGCCACTGCCATGACATTTACCCACTCAGAGGCCTAGAGCTTAGACATCGTTTCCACAAATATGTCCAAAGACTTGACTTTATGATGTGTGACATACCACTTGCTCTTTGGCTCCATCAGGCCAGCATTGTACCATTTGTTTTATATATTCTCCCACAATTTGAGTTCATCTCCACTAAATGTTACATTAGATTTGTTCATTTAGCTGACGCTTTTATCCAAAGCAAATTGCAGCTAGGGGTTAAGTGTCTTGCTCAGGGTGGACGTGTCACAGTGGGAGTTGAACCCAGGTCTCCCACACCTAATGCATGTGTCTTATCCACCCCACCATCACCATCACCATCACCATCACCACCCCGTGTTACACACAATCATGACTCAGATAGGTTAGACTCATGTCTGTATGTGGATGAATTAAGATAAAGATGCACACACAGGAAGGGAGGAATGACTAAAAACTTACCCTAATCAAAAAGACAAAAGTCTGGCGTTCATAAAATACTAGCAAAAGAAGAAGAAGTTGAAAAAGCTGGTAATCTTTCAGAAGAAATGTTGCCGTCTTAAAACAAACATTATTTCAGTATAATTTGTCTCTTTTGGATGACGAAATAAAACAGAGCTTTCTGTTTCCACTCAAACTCCCAAATTCAGGTCTTACATCACTGACAGTGTACTGGACAGAGGGGAGGAGGGGGCGTGATCAGACCCAGATGGGCCTGGCAGCTCTGGATCTGACCTGAACTTTTTTTCCTGAGATCACAGTGATGAAAATCAGAAAAAAACAGACACTTGAGTAGTGAAAATAGCCATCATTGCTGTTAAAGAAGGAGCATATGTAAAATGTAAATCAGTTGGCCGGCAGTTTGTTATTGTCTATTCAACAAGAGTAGTTGTAATTGTGAGTCGTGAAAAAAAGCAGGATTAACAAGGATTACTGTTCGTTGTCTGGCTGCTTAACAACAGCTCCTTTCAGGGCGCTCAACAAGTCCGCTCAGTGGATTGAAACGAGGCAGCTGCACAGCCGAACGTGTGGACCTGTAGACCTGGTCTCCCTCTGCTTTACAACCAAGCTCGGGGACCCCTGTAGGGAAAACTGTGAGGTAAACAATGTGACAGCAGAAATCCACAGGGCAGGGTTACTTTTTTAGCAACATAAGGACGAGACTTCTCCTTGAAAAGGAATTTGCTTTATTTGCCCGTCGGCTGTGTTTGATTGAAGTCGTACTCTGGGTATGAAGAGTGAGCCAGGAGACTGAGAAGCAGATGGAGAAAGAAATGCTCAACAGATCATTATCCCCAAATATCACCAGCTACTTCATGTGTGCAATATGTTAACAACTTGGATTTTTATTAGTTTTGGCCATCTTTACTATCAGTACTAACAACATTGCACTTACCGAGTTAGTTTCTAAGGGTATGTGTCCATATAGTGTGTTTCTTTTCTGGCAGAAAAGCGCTGGCAGGTTACAGGGGAGCGCTGAGATAAAGTGCTTGTGCGGGGAGAGAAAAAAAAACACTATGTAAACAGAGGGTTGACTACACAGCTGTGGGTTTGTCTCTCAGAGCAACACCTTTCACATGACATGTAGTCATTTGATCCGGAGTTAATATAGAAATATTCATTAGGGCAGGTTTAACGTTACAGGGCAGCAGCATTATATTGGTCTGTATGGGGAACAGTTTGCCACCCTTTACTTTGTGAATGATACAAAGCTTGTAAAGTTAAAAACTCACACAACTGAACAACTCTGCTCCACATGTTGGCCCCTCAGTGTTTAATAATTATAGGGTAGCTGTGACGTCTCCGACACTGCCTAATGTTGCAGTCTACCGTTGCCCACCACGCTCACGCTGTCTTTTGGGGGCAGCAAGCCAACCAGCTTCACAAGCAAGACTTTGACTGACAACTAACGAGTAAACAACTGCCAGTCTGTCGCCCATTTGGCCCTGGACCTGAATCTATCTGTCTGCGTGTCTGTCTCCTCTGGGTCTTGCATCTGTGTTTGTTTTTTTTTTTCCAAATGGCTCGTTTAATTTTATGATGTTGGAAGGGAAATAATGAGGTTTTCCTGAGGTTTTGCTTGACCACAACATTGTTTGCCATGGAAACCCATGACACACTGTTATACGCCTGCGCACGCACACACACACACACACACAAATGATCACTCTATACTTGAAATAATACATTTAACTTGTCCTTCTGCCTACCTGCGTCTTGTTCTGTCTGTCTGGCGGCCTGTCGGGGGGGGGGGCTGGCTGTGGCTGCTGCACCGTCAGATTTATTGGCTGCCTCCCACCTGTGCGCTGACAGGCAGCAGAGAGAGAAGTTGAGTGTTGACTCAGGATGTCTGTCGCTCTCTGTGTCATCTCACTAGCAGACTAGCGCAGGCGGGGAGGAAATTAGCCCTAATATATATTAACATTTTTGTGTCTGTGTGGGAGTGAAGTACGTGAAGGATTAAGTAGCCAGTTAAAGATGCAAATAGGGTTTGACCAGTATGAAGCAGCTGATGGTTGATACTCGGCAAACATTTATGATTCTGATATCCTAAAGCCACTTTTGAGCAAAAATATGAAGAGCGGGTGCGTGATTTGACAGAAACATCTGTCAGACAGAGAAGCAGGCAAAAAGCAATAATTGGAAATGTAGCATAGAGTTTGTAACCCATTTTCCTGTCTGTAGGAAGTCATCGATTTGCCAACTTGTTCCCTTTCACACTCAATCACTGCTGCTTTTGTTGTGAGCCTCTGACAAGTATTTCTTTACACCAGTCAGCTCCTGGAGAAGGCTCTGACTGTAGAGGAAGTTTGATGTGTTATTATTATTTGTTGATGAAAGCATGGGGAAGCAGTGGCAGCTTTACAAAGACTCACTGATGAGGAGCAGCTGAACATCTTTACAGTGGACAGGAGATGCTACTGTATATATTACACAGTACATAGTGTAGTTTTCTCAATTGTTAGGGTAACTACTAATTGAATTTTTATCGATGTATTGTTTTAGCCTATATGTTTTAGCCTCCTCGTCAGCGTGTCCGCCTCCGGTACCCGAGGTCGCCGGTTCGAGTCATGACCGCACAGTACGTTCTCGGGAGCAGCGGGTTATATTGACATGGACAATGTGTTTTCCATCTCCAAAAAGAAAAAGCTCCCAGTCACCTCCTGCTGAAAACTAATGACAGTGCTTTGTGTTTAGTATCGGCAGGTCTAGGCTGCTGTCTGCAGGAGAACACTGGAGTACAATACACCTCTTCACTTAGTTTTCTGTGTTCTGTGATCTAATGTTGATTGTGGCATGGAAAATTCATGTCATAATGAAAAACAATTAATTCAGTTATTAAAGACAAAAAGCTAAATAATTGTCCTTTTTAATGTGTTTTCATTTAATTATGTATAGTAAATAGATTTTGTATTTCACTTTATGCCTTGGTTTAATGTATTTTATTTCCGCAGTTTAAATCTTCCCTCTGAGCCCTTTTTATTTCTGTTTCCTCGTAGTGTGTAGGTGACAGCAACATTTTGCTAAAGTCAATCTTACAAAGGCGAATTTGGGCCATTGTAGATCAAATTAAATAAATTACAGAGAATATTACCTGAAATATAACCGCAGCTCTGTAATTTAAAAAAAAAAATCTATAATGGCCCTATTACGCTGTTGTACAATCAGTGTTGCATTGCAAATATCTAGATGTCATGTCAGTTTGGTTTGAAGGGAGATAAGAAAGGTACAGCGCAACATATTTGCTCTTCAAGCAGTACCACACCTCTGGCTTCGATTTGTCTTCCTCATGCCCCTCTATATCCCTGTGCCACTGTTATCAGCTTAAATTTCTACATAACTGTAAGTCATTTACCAGTTGAATAGTGTCCTGCGGTGTTTAATGTTTTGACATGCTGCATTCTTCAGTGTGCCCTTTTCTCCCTCTTGACTGGTTTTCACAGATTGAAATTCATATTTATCCTCAATCCACTTGAATAATGACAATCCCTCTTATTTGAATGTGAGCAGCCTAAAAGTTTGCCGTTGTCAAAATGAGTTAGTGTGGGAAAGTTCACTTCAGTCATTAGTCACGCAGGCTATAATTTACAATCTGGAGATAATGAAGTTTAAAACTTAATCGGAGCAGTTCAAAAACGCTCGGATTCATTCATTTTCTCTCCCTTTGCTCGTTTTAATCCATTTCTTTTCTCTTTCCCTTGACTTGTCCTCTGAATCCTCCTCTCTGCCCTCCATCCCTGGTCCAAAATTGTACACGTCTGCCTTCCCTCACTGAACAGCATAGTTAACCCTGAGGCTGTAGCTGGTTTTACAATAACACTGTTTTCATAACACACAGAGGAAAACAGGGAAACGATGAAACACCCATTTCTAAAAATATATGGGATTATGACGGAGCCACCGGTGAAGCTGTGTGAGTAGGAGACGATGAAAGATTCAGTAGAAAAGGTGATTCAAGCGGATTGTGCTTTTGATACTTTTTAATGATCTGCTCTGACAGGGCTCAGCAGAAAAAAATATTTTTTTGAATTTGTGAGTCCAGATGGTAGCGGAGCACATGTCTTTAATCCCACCCCTTCCTTCTCACTTCTTCTCACTCGTCTCAGAAAGCTCAAAAATACCAAAAGACTGCAGCTTCTCTATCCACTCTCATCTACAAAACATATACTTGTTCAGAAAAATGAGAATTCTTCTCGTATTATGCAGCACACAGACATATAATGTATTGTGGTGAAGCAAAGAAATTCTAATGTAACCTTTGCTGTGTGCTGCCATTATGTAAAGCTCACAGCTGTACGGTGACATAGTGCCACACTGGTCAATCCATTCTGAATTCTCTGGCATGGCTGAATACGAATACATAAAGGATCTGAATCAGATAAAACAGGACTGATGGTATGCATTTCCATCTCCTGCCTCCTCCACAATACAACACCGTCATTTGTTTGTGCTTCAGTGTGACTCATGTTTATTCCCAGTGGACCAGTGACCTCTTGTAGCTGTGTGAATAATGGTATTACCCACTGAGCTCCACTGTTGCTTGACACAGATAAAGACACTTTGTACAGAGTAACTTGATTGTTCTCAGTGTATTTTGCAGAAGAATAGCTGAATAGAAGCCAACTGCATCGGTCACAGTTTGGTATCTTCACATTATTAAGCTAAAAGTTAATAATCAAAGTTCATGACCATGTCAGAAATTCTTTTCTTTAAGATAGTAGATTGGTTTAATATATATTTTTTAAGGATTTTAATGATTCCATGTGTCAAAAGGTTGCTCAGTTTCCTGTTGACAGTTTCCTATCTTGCTCCTCTTAAATAATAATAATAATAAACTTTATTTATATTGCAGTTTTCTTTACAAGGCCTCACAGAAAAAGAATAAACAGCAGATAACACATGGATAAAAACAACACAGATACGGAAGAACCAAATAAAAACAACATAGGGATTAACATCAGGTGATCAAATAAAGTTCAAGAAATTATAAATGGCAGGAGTAGAATGACACAACCTTCCACAGTCTAGGGGCCCAGTCACCCCTTTGGTCACAAGCAGGGATCTTGGAACAACTTGCAGAGCTGCATCCACCGATCTCAGTTAATAAATATTTGATGTATTTTGGGTTGGGCAATTTAAAGCTTTAAAAGTGATTAATAACATTTTAAAATCAATCAGGCAGCCAGTGTACGTTGGCTAGCACAGGAGTCATGTGAACGTATTTCTTGCCTCCTGTTGAAAATCTTGGTGAGATCTGCACCAATTGAAGTCGGTGAAGGGAGCTCTGGCTGATACTGGCATCAAGTGCGTTACAGTAGTCCAGGCGGGAAAAAATACAAGCATGAATAGCTTTGTGCAAATCCGCGGGAGACAGCAATGCTCTGATTCTGGACAACATTCTTAACATGAGCCTCAAAACAGAGATCTGCATCAAAGTCGATCAATTCAGCCTACAGTAAAGCAGGCTGGTGGAATGTTTGATTGGAGAGGAACATATCTGTGTGTCATCATCACTGTGGTTCTGCGTGATCTGGCTTAGAGGAAGCTTGTATATTGAGAACAATATAGGACCAGGAACGGACCCTTGAGGGACACCACAGTTAAAATCAGCAACAGTGGACCTGGCGTTTGCTATAACAAACGTTCTATTGGACAGGTTTGAATTTAGCAACTGTGGGGGAGTTCCCTGAAGACCAACCCAGGTTTCTAGACGCTGAAAGAGGATGGCTTGAACGCGGCGTTCATATCTAAACACACAAGGACTGAGCAGTCAGCTGTATCAGCTGTTAAAGGTAGGTCCTTAGAGACCGTCACAAGGGCTGTCTGAAGTCAGGAGTTTTTGTTGAGAATGACTGGTGACTTAAAGATGTAGTAATCAACTGCTGGCCCTGGAGGCTGACAAATATGTAAATACAGATATTTAAAACAGTTAGTGCCATCGTTGGTGTAAGAAAAGTCACACAAAGTCACAGCCCTGCAAGTGGCTGGCAAGCAAGCAAGACTAAACACAGGAAATGTGCCTTAAAACCAAAGCAATGAGGCAAAAGGGGCAAAAAAGTTCCACAGCATTATGAGCAACTAGAGGGGCAAACTGGCACAATAATTCTCCATCCATTGTAGACTAACCCTATTTGTTGGTGTAACGGGTACCAAACTAGGTATTTGGCCTCTATGTTCATCTGGGAAGAAAGTTATCTACATTACAAAATACAAACATTTGGGACTGACCAACAAATAGCCCATCTGGACACTGAGTTTTCAGTGAATGCTATGGCTATGGGTGCACCCTCAAAAACTCTGTAGAAATACACCAATCACAAGGCTAGACACAAAAACTATAAGCCTACACTTTTTAAAATGAGAATAATGACATATACAGCGTTTGCTCAAATGTTCAAATGATTATCTTATTATTCAAGTCATAGTCAAGTTATCAACCATATCAAAAGTATCAACAACCTTTACACAGGTGCATTCACTGAACTTGAGCATAAGTAGCCTATATCCTAATACTAATTGATAACCAGGTTTGGGCAAGTTAACCAGAAATTGTAATATGTTCATTTTAACTTATTACTTCTTAAAAAAGTTACAATATTACTATTATAATATTACTAAGTATTAAAATAAACTAGTTACGTTACTCGTTACGTTATTATATTGCCCCCACCTCCGCATCCTAAAACACTCAGCCTAATTCACCTTAGTAGTCAACAACCAGCCAAACTGAAAACACTGCAGCCTCTCAAACCAGATGAGGCTGCAGGTGAGAAAACACTTATGGAAAGAAACTCCGGCCGCTACTGCCAGTGATGCTTGGTCTCATCAGGAGATAGTGACATTAAGCAACATTTCATGTTTTGTAGAAACACTGATTACTGCTCTTATAAATGCATGAGCAGAAAAACAGTCGTTCAAAAGTCGGGATTGACCTGTATTCCATAAGTTTCGCCTTGCTGTGCTGCTTCAGCAGATGCTTCAATAAATTAGATGTAGAATTGTTGGTGGTTGAAAGCTTTTTGTTGGTCGCACAAAGTTTACAACGGACGACAGTGTTCTTTGCATCTTAGATTGTGACCCAATAATGGTGATACTTACAGCTGTGGAAAGAACGCCTCTCTCCATCCTTCTCCTTCTTCCTTTAGCTTCTTGGCTAAAAGCTGACTTTAACAACATAAGGTGCCGCTGACGTGCACTACGTCATAGACAACAAAACGGCGTTCAGTAACGCAGTTTTACTTGGATTAGTAACTGTAATGTTATTACTGTTTTGCAAATAGTAATCCCTTACACCACTAGTGACTGGCAAAAGTAATATTATTACAGCAACATGAGTAAATGAACAGTGTTGGGCAGTAACGCAGTATTCAGTAACAACACTGCCAACACATCTATCTTTCAATAATTTCTAGAAGATAAATTTTAAAATAGTTCTATAGCCTATAAAGAAAATACAGTTCTACCGGCAGCGATTCAGTAGTGCACAGAACCATTGCCATGGTTACTACCCACAGAGCCTGATGTGGAGCCTGTCTGTCTGCCTGTTTCCATGAGGAGCAGTGCGACCCCACAGATCGAAGCGAGTATGCAGTCACTCCCCGGCTAAAAAGGCCTTGAGACGCGCCTGATGCATGGATTCTCCTGCTTCATATATTATTTTTCAAAAAGCTTGCTATATTATCGTTGTGGCCAAAACGGCCCTCAGGCCACTGGGAAATCTCCCAGCAACCCTTTCATTTGAGTCAATGTTAGAAACAACTGCTGATTATGCTGTAGATCAGTAAAAGAATTGTTTCAAATTGCAGTAATACAAGGTACTTTTAAACAAACAGTAATGAAAACTTGAAGGAGCTAAACCAATAAAAGCTTGAATGAGTCACCTGAATTTCCAAGTAGCTCTCTGCTTCCAAAGGCACGCCAGAAAAAGACTCATGTAGGTCACCTGGACAAGAGGGGACAACGAGCATGATGCTGCTTCACCAGGAGGTGATGTAGCAGCTGGGCATGTGGCGTCCAACCATGGAGAACAATGTGCGTGCTGAATTTTATTCCACCTGAATCCTTGAGCAGCTGCTTTTCCAAGCTCCTTCCCTCTGGTTGAAGTTGGCCTAATCAGTGTAATCAGATGCTCTAGTGATTGTTTTGAATGTGACTCGGCATAAAAACAGCTCCTGATGACACATTATTAGATAAAACTACAGAGCAACACCACTGGAGTGGAGTCTCTTGAAAAAGGTCAAAACTGTCCATTTAGACAGAGAATAGTCCTCTGATGAAATGTTCCTCCTGCCCGTCTATTGTGGGGTAACAGTCAGGAAGACGTAAACCAAGCCACTCATGCTACCTTTGGAAACCTTGTTGCACAGGAGGAGAGGAGGGAGGAGGTGTTTTCTCACCTTCAGAACCGGAGAGGAGAGGAAAAAGGAGGCAAAAGGAGACTTGCCGTCACACACACCAGCTGACTGGGTGATAATTGATCTCTGGGGGGAGACAGAAACACAGGCAGGCAGGTAGAGGAGAGATTTGAAGCCGTTCAGACCCTATTATTACCTATTACAGTAATAATTAAATATATTCTTAAAAATCCCCACAATTTCTGTCTCACCACCTTAATTTATATACATTTCATGTCTGCTGAGGATGCCGCTGGTGAAACATAGTCACCCTCACCTGGATTCACCTTGTGAGTCTGTTTCAGGAAACAAGTGGGTGGTTTCACATCTTTCAGAGGAACAGAGCAGGCACAGAGGAAAGAGCGCGCACGATTTGTGAATATATATGGCTGGACGGATCTTATAGAGAGACGCAGGCAGACGGGAACAGACGCAGAGGGGATGATACAGGGATGGAGGTGAAAGACAGTTAAGCCTCATGGCGATGCGCGGAAGAAGACCTGAGACAAAAGTGGCATTTCCAGAGATGCAATGTGAAATGCAGGCTATGACGAGGTCCCTGTATCTTTATACAGACTACATTTCTGGGGATAAATGGAAGTATGACTCACAAGATATTATTTCGTCAGTGTGATAATTAGAAGTACGGGGGTCATAAGACCCCATCAGCATGGGAACGTTGGGCCTGAATCATCCCTTTTGATTCTTAATAGATTTCTGAATATTTCTGCTTCACCTTTGCCCAATTTATAATTGAGAAGGTCATACTCCATTAGGCCATACCAG